>NW_028135230.1:0-142634 GCF_964662115.1 Mustela nivalis
CAGAGGCCTGAATATCTAGGCTAGGGTTCTTATGAGGTTGTAGGGGCATGTCATCCTCAACCTTCGGACTTAGGGACTTTGACCTGTGAGTCTTCCTGGAGGTAGATGCTCAGGCTGTGTCAGACTGTGCATTTTTTCCAGAGTGGCCTATGAAATTGGGGTGGGCTCAGGGGCCTTGCAGGCTTTTCCTAATCTGGAGGGTTTGTGCAACTGAGACGGCAGAATTTCATCCAGAGATCAGGCCCAGTGATGTAGTGTGGTTCTGTCAGCCCCATCCTTCAGGGAATGTGGTTAAGGGCTCTGGGACCAAAATCTTCAGACACAAAATTGTGTATCAATTAGGAGGGAGGTGATGGAAGCCCCGATCTGCAGACGCTGAGGGCAGCTCCTCAGGATTTGAAATTCGTGTGGCTGGGAGGCAGGAGCAAAGGCTTTTCTGTCTGGATTGTGTCTAGGATGGCCTTGGAATGGTGGGGTGTCCTCATGTGTCCATGGAATATTCTACCTCTCTGGGGATTCTGCCCAGCACTCAAGAGTTTGGTGTCTCACTGAGAAGGAGAGAGCGTGGTTTACTGTTTCAGTGTTTCCGTCAACACAGGGATTCCAGAGATGGGTTATAGGTCCCTGTGCCTGGATAACCCTACAAAGGATTAGTATTTGGGCCTAGAGGCTTGACTGCTTGGCTCTGTGGGGCTTTGGTTCAGCTCCCATGGAGACTTGTTGGAAATGGGTCTCAGGGTAAGGGTCACAATGCCTGTTTTTGCCCAGATGCCCATCCTGAGTGGGCATTGGCTCTTGTTCCATGCACCTGGATCCCAATATGAGGGTTGGACCACCATATCAACATTTAATTTTCCTTCTATGAGGAAGGAGGAGTACTCTTTTGTGCTTCAGATTCCCCCATGCACAGTAATTTGAGCTATGTTCTGGGACTGGTACGTGAATAACCAGGTTGGTTTGAGATGAAGGACTCAGGTCAAGGCAGGTCACACCTGCCAGATATGGGTCCCGCTATCTAGGTGGCTACCAGGAGGTCGGGGCTCGAGCTGTGTCAGACAAAGCATTAGTTCACAAGGTGGCCTATGATATTGTGGTGCTATAGAGGGCTGTGCTGGTGGAACCTTATATGGAGTTTCACGCAGACACATAGGGCACCTCTTTTTTCTGGTGGGCAGGCAGAAGGCATTGTGGCTCCCAAATTCCCAATATGGGGGACTTGAAGGCGAGGAGTGTGAGAACAGAAGGCAGAAAACACAATCTATGCTTAATCTCAGTGCCGAGAACATGGCCGTTCCAATGTGCAGTGGTTTTTTCGAGATCTCCAGCATCTGAGTACAGGCGAGGGTCAGATGTCTGCTCATGATAGAGTTTGTATCTATCGTGGCCAACAAATGAAATATCCAGCACCTGAGTAAAGGTGGATTTCAGATGTTTACGCACACTGGAGTTTGTGTCTCTGATGACCGAATGGAGGAGTGGCATCAAGAGGCTGATGCATGTGAGATGCTCCAAACAGCAAGGTTGTTTTTTCTACTGGACAGTTAGAGTCTGGTATGTTTTCTGCAGGGCCCCCCATGTGAAAAGTATGGGTAGCAGAGCCCTTCCACATGGAGGCCTGGAAAGCACACCTCCATTGACCAATGCAGCTGAGGAACATGCAGGTTCTTTACGGTGCTTCTGGGGCGAAGCACCAAGGTCTTGAGTTGACATGGAATCTCTTGAAGATGGGTTACAATGCTGGTTTTTTTTTACCAGGTAGATCTTAGAATGTGTTGGTGGCTAAGGTGCCTGCAAGATTCTCCTACCCCGAGGGTTTAACACAGGTCGAAGAGCACGGTTACCTTCTGGGGACAGGAGATGTAGTGTTTTGTGGCTCAGGGACCACATGCCATATCATAACTTCCTATTCAAGAACAGGCCTCTGAAGACAGATGCCCGACAACCTAATCTAGGGTTCCAATGAGTCCCAGGGGCATGAGAGGTTCAATCTTCAGACTTAGGAAAGTTGACTTGGGTGTCTGCCAGGATGTAGGTGATCAGGGAGTTTCAGACTGCGCACTTATGTCCAGAGTAACCTCCAATATTGGGGTGGCCACAGGGGTCTTGAATGTTTCAACCAACTCTGGAGGGTTTGGTTAACTGACATGCACAATTTCCATGGGGATGGCAAGCACAGTCCTGTGGTGTGGCTCCAGAGACTCCACCCTGGAGGGCATGTGAGCCATGGTTCTGGGAGGGAAGTCTGCAAACACAAACTCGGGTTAGGTTTAGTGGCTAGGTTATCGCAGGGCAATGTGTAGACCTGGAAGGCTACTCGTCAGGAACAGTAACTGGAATGACCCGAAGGTGGAAGCACAGGCTTTTATATCTGGATTGTGTGTCTAGGGTGACCTCAGAATGTAGCTGTGGCCTCATGGGTCTATGGGAGATTTTTCCTCTAAGGATACTGGCGGCTCCCAATATTTTGATGACTTTTTGAGATGGGAAGACTGCTATTTTCGATCTTAGGTGTGCCCCAAAACAGGGATTCCAGAGATGGGCTCTGGGTCTAGGCGCCTGGAAAATCCCACCAAGGGTTGGGATTTGGGCTTATGGGCAGACCAGGCCTGCAATGCAGGATCTTGGTGGTGCAACTGAGAGGGCTTGTTTGGAAGCATGCTCCGGCTGAGCATTACAATGCCTGTTTTTGCCCAGGGTGGCCCTCAGGAGTGGGCGTGGTCCCATTGTCCATTTTCTGGCTCCCACACTGAGGGATGGACACACATTCCAATGGCCAGGTTTCCAGCCATGGGGAAGGAGGAAATATCTATTGTGCTTCATGTTCCCCCATAGGCAGGGATTACAGCAAAGGTCTGGGGACAGATGCCTGAATACCAAGGATGCATAGAGATGACAGATTTGGGCCATGGCCGTTCTCACATGCTGGATATGGGCCCCGCTCTCTGGGTGGCTGACACGAGGTCTGGGCTCAGGCTGTGTCAGACACAGCACAAGTGGCCAGAGAAGTCTATATATTGGGGTTCTCTCCAGGGCCGAGTAAATTGATCCTCATGTAGGGTTTCTGGCGAGACTCACGAAGCACTTCTTTCTGTGGGGCAGGCAGAATGCTGCCTTATGGATCCAGAATTCCCTATCAAGAGGGTTTGGGGACAAATAGGGTGAGAATGCAATTGTAAACACCAGCTATGCTTAAATTGAGTGCCAAGCGGAAGTCAGTTTCAATGTGCAGCAGCTTATACGAGATATCCAGCACCTGAGTAAGGGCAGATGTCAGATATTTGCTCACACTGGAGTTTGTGTCTAGGATGACGACTAATGGAGGGGTGGCTTCAGGAGGCAATGGAGGATTACCCACGCTTAAGATTGTGAGATGCTCCAAACAACAAGGTTTCCTTCTAATGGACAGGAGGAGTCTGTTTTTTTTTCCTCCAGGGTCCCTCAAGTGGAAGTTTGCGTAGCAGATCCCTCCCGCATGGATGACTGGAAAGCACACGTCCAATGACCATTGCAGCTGAGGAACATGACAGGTTCGTTTTGGTGGTTCTGGTGCCAAGTACCAAGGCCTTGAGTTGACTTGGAATCTCTTACAGATGTGTCCCAAAACTGGTTTGTTACAAGGGAGTTCTTAGAATGTATTGGTGGCTATGGGCCACGCTGAGGGTTTGGCACAGGTCGATGTGCACAGTTTCCATCTTGGGAGAGGAGATGTTCTGTTTTGTGGCTCAGGGTACATATGTTGTATCCTGACTTGGTATTCAAGAACAGGCCTCTGAGGATTGATGCTTGCAACCTAATCTAGAGATCCAATGATGTCCTTGGTGCCCATCAGGTTCAATTTTCTTACTAAGGACCATTGATATGGTTGTCTGACTGGATGTAGGTGATCAGGGTGTTTCAGACTGTGCATTTGCATCCAGAGCCACTTCCAATATTGGGGTGGGCTCAGGGGCCTTGCAGGTTTCTCCTAACTTGGAGGCTTTGGGGAACTGTGATGGGCACAGTTTCCTTGGGGATGGCAGGCCCAGTCCTGTGGTAAGGCTTCAGAGACCACCTCCTTGAGGATATGAGAGCCATGGTTTTGGGAGGGAAGTCTGCAAACACAAATTTGGGTCAGGGATAGTGGCAAGGTGATGGCAGGTCCAATGCCTAGACCTAGAAGGCATCACGTCAGGAACTGTAATTAGGGTGACTGAAAGCTGGTAGCACAGGCTTTTCTATCTGGATTGTGTGTCCAGGATGGGCTCTGAATGTAGACGTGGTCTCATGGTTCAATGGGAGACTTTTCCTCTCTAAGGATCCTGGTGGATCTCCATAGATTGGTGGTTTTTCAGAGAAGAAAAGAGTGCTCTTTTCCATCTTAGGGGTGCTCCAAAACAGGGAAGAATGCTGTTTTCCAACTTAGGCTTATGCCAAAACAGGGATTCCAGAGACGGGCTCTGGGTCTGGGTGCCCGGATATCCCACCAAGTGTTAGGATTTGGGCCTAGGGGCATTTTAGGCCTGCAATGCAGGATCCTAATGGTGTAACAGAGAGGGCTTGTTTGAAAGCATGCTCAGGCTGAGGGTCATCATGCCTCTTTGTGCCCAGGGGGGCCCTCAGGAGAGGGCGTAGTCTCATTGGCCATATAGCTGGATCCCAATTTGAGGGTTGGACACCCATTGCAACAGCCAGGCTTCCTGCAATGGAAAGAGGAGTTCTCTATTGTGCTTCAGGTTCCCCCATTGGCAGGGTTACAGGAAAGGTCTGTGGAAAGTTGCCTTAATACCAAGGATGTGTACAGATGACAGGCTAAGAATTCCCAGGTAACAAAACAGCATTGTTACCCATGTTCATGACATTCCATGTAGAAATAAGCCCTTAGTACTTCGCCCCAGAGCCACCAGAATGAACTTGCCATGTTCCTAAGCTGCAATGGTCAGTGGAGGTGTGGTTTCCAGGCAACCATATGGGGGTGCTCTGCTACACAAACTTTGCAATTGGCTGGGACCCTTGAGACAAAAAAACAGAATGCCCCTGTCCGGTAGAAGGAAACCTTCTGTTTGGAGCATCTCACAAGCCCCAGCGTGGGAAATTCTCCATTTCCTCTTGAAGCCACCACTCCATTTGTCAGTCATCATAGACACAAACTCCAGCATGAGCAAACATCTGACATCCGCCCTTACTCAGGTGATGGATTTCAATTCGATCGCTGCACACTGGAATTGCCTTTAGTTTGACTGAATTAAGCCATAGCTTGGGTTTACAATTCCATCCTCAGTCTACTGGTCCACAAGCCCTATTGTGAGGGAATTCTGGAGCTACAACACAATATTCTGCCTTCCCCATAGAAAGAAAAAGGGCCTGGAGAGTCTGCCCAGAAACTCCATATGATGGTCAATCTTCTCGGTGCTAGACGGAACCCTGATTCATAGGCTGCCCTGGGCACTAGTGCTGTGTCTGACATAGCCGGAGCCAGGACCTAGTGTCAGCCACAGAGAGATCAGGGCCCATATCCAGCATTTGAGACCAGCTATGGCCCAAGTCTGTCTTCTCTTCTATTCTTGGTATTCAGGCATCTGTACCCACACCTTTGCTGAAATCCTTGCCATTGGGGGAACCTGAAGCACAATAGAGAACTCCTCCTTCCCCATGGAAGGTATTCTGACAGTTGGGATAGTTGCTCAACCCTCAAAGTGGAAGGCAGCTCCATGGCCAAGGAGACCATGTGCACTCATGATGGCTTCCCCGGGCACAAGCAGGCATTGTGACCTCAGCCTGAGCATGCTTTCAACCAAACGCTCTCAATTGCATCTCTGGGACCCCGAATTGCAGGCCTAGTACACACCTAGGCCCAAATCCTAACCCTAGTGGGATTTTACAGGGGCCCAGACACAGAGCCCATCTCTGGAATCCCTATTTTGGGGGACCCTTAAGATGGAAAACAGCACTCTTCCCTTCCCCGAGATAGTCACCAAACTCATGGTAGCCACCAGGATCCTTGAGTGGAAAAATCTGCCATAGACCCGTGAGAACACACCTGCATTCCGAGGCCATCCTGGACATACAATCCAGATACATATCATGTGCTATCACCTTTGAGTCATCGGATTTACAGTTCCTGAAGAGCTGCCTTCCAGGTCTATGCATTGGGCCTGCAATCACCTTGCCATTAACCTAAACTGAGTTTGTGTTTGCAGACTTCCTTCCTAAAACCATGGCTCACATGACCTCCAGGTTCTGGCATCTGAAGCCACACCACAAGACTGTGCATGAGATCCTCAAGGAAACTGTGCCCATCACTTTTGCCCGATACCTTTAGATTAGGAGAAACCTGCAAGGCCCCTGAGCGCAGCCAAATAATGGAGGCCGCTCTGGGCACAAATGCACAGTCTGAGACACCCTGATCACCTCCATACAGGCAGACACCCAAGTCAATGCTCCTGAGTCAGAAGATTGAACCTGACATGCCCCGAGGATTTCATTGGCACACTAGATTAGGTTTACAGGTATCTGTCGTCAGAGGCCTGCTCTGGAATATCAACTTATGATAAAATATATAGTCCCTGAGCCACAGAACAGAATATGTCCTCCCCAAAAAGGAAGCCATGCTCCTGGAATTGTGTCATACCCTAAGGGTATTTGGATCCTGAATGGCCCCTTAGCAAACAGCACATTCTATGATATTCCTGGTAACAAACCATCATTGTGCCCCATCTTCATGAGACTCCATGTCAACTCAAGGTCTCGATATATTGCCCCAGAGCCACCAGAATGCACCTGCCATGTTCCTCAGCTGCAATGGTCAATGGAGGGGTGATTTCCAGGCATCCCTGTGGCGTTCTCTGCTACAAAACTTTCCACATGGAGAAACCAGAGAAAACAAACCAGACTTCTCCTGTCCGGTAGAAAGAAACTTTGCTATTTGGAGCATCTCACAAGCCCCAGCATGGGAAATCCTCCATGGCCTCTTGACGCCACCCTTCCATTTGTGGGTAATCACAGACACAAACTCCAGTGTGAGCAAACATCTGACATCCACCCTTACTCAGGTGCTGGATATTCGAAACGGCAGCTGCACACTGGAACTGCCTTTTGCTTTTCACTGAACTTAACCATAGCTTTGTATTACTATTCTATCCTCACCACACTGCTCCACAATATCTCTTGATAGGAAATTCTGGAGCCACAACGCAGTATTCTGCCTTCCACATAGAAAGAAGAAGGACCTGTTGAGTCTGCCCAGAAACTGCACATGAGGATCAATCTACTCAGACCACGAGGCAACCCTGATTAATAGATTTCCCTGACCACTAGTGCTGTGTCTGACAGAGTCTAAGCCCCGACCTCGTGTCAGCCACCCAGAGGTGAGGGCCCATATTTAGCATGAAGATCGGCCATGGCCCTGGGCCATCATCTGTACCCATCCTTGGTATCCAGTCATCTGTCCCCCAAACTTTGCTGGAATTCCTGCCAATGGCGAACCTGAAACACAATAGAGAACACCTCCTTCCCCATGGCAGGAATATTGGCTGTTGGGATGGTTGTCCAACAGCGTGGGAGCCAGCTGCATGGCCAAGGAGACCATGCCCACTCCTGAGGGCCGACATGGGCACAGGCAGGCATGGTGATCCTCAGCCTGAGCATGTTTTCAAACAAACACTCTCAGTTGCTCCTCCAGTACCAGCATTGCAGGCCTGGTATGCCCCTAGGCCCAAATCCTAACCCTTGGTGGGATTTTCCAGGTGCCCAGACCCAGAGTCTGTCTCAGAATCCCTGTTTGGGGCACCCTTAAGATGGAAAACAGCACTCTTCCCTTCCCTGAGAAAGGCACCAAACTATTGGGAGCCGCCAGGATCCTTAGAGAGAAAAAATCTCCCATGGACCCATGAAAACAAACCTGCATTCCGAGGCCATCCTGTCCACACAATCCAGAGAGAAAAGTCTTTGCTACCGACTTCGAGTCATCCTATTTACATTTCCTGACGAGCTGACCTCCATGTCTATGCATTGGGCCTATGATCATCTCGACACTAACCCTAACCCTAGTTTGTGTTTGCCGACTTCTCTCCCAAAACCATGGCTTACATGCCCACCAAGATGTGGTCCCTCAAGCCACATCACAGGAAAGTTCCTGCCATCCCCAAGAAAACTGTGCCCATCAGGTTGTCCAAACCCTCCAGATTAGGAGAAACCTGCCAGGCCCCTGAACCCACCCCAATATTGGCGGTTGCTCTGGATGCAAACGTGCAGTCTGAAACACCCTGAGCACCTCCATCGAGGCAGAAAGCCAAGTCAATGGTTCTGAGTCAGATGATTGAACCTGACATGCCCCTAGGACTTCACTGGAACCCTAGATTGGGTCTTCAGACATCTGTTCTCAGAGTCCTGTTCTGGAATACCAAGTTATGATACAACATGTGGTCCCTGATTCCCACAACAGAACATCTCCTGTCTCCAGAAGGAAAATGTGCTCTTGGATCTATGTCCAACTTTCAGGGTAGATGGATCCTGCATGACCCATTAGCCCCAGCACCTTCTATGATCTCCCTGGTAACAAACCAGCATTGTGACCCAACTTCCTGAGACTTGATGCCAACTCAAGGTGTTGGTACTTTGCCCAAGAGCCATGAAACGAATCTGCCATGTTCCTCAGGTACAAAGGTCAATGGACGTGTGCTTTCTAGGCATCCAAGAGGTAGTTCTCTGCTACACAAAAATTCCACATAGGGAACCCTAGAGCAAACAAATAAGACTGCTCCTGTCAGGTTGAAGGAAACCTTGGTTGTTTGGAGCATCTCACAAGCCCCAGCCTGGGAAGTCCTCCACATTCTCTTGATGCCAACCCTCCATTTGTTAGTCATCATAGACACAAATTCCAGCATGAGCAAACATCTGACATCTGCTCTTACTCAGGTGCTGGATATTCGAATCAGTCACGCACACTGGAAATATCTTTCACTTGACACTGTATTCTTGCATAGTTTGGGTTTACAATTCCATCCTCACCCTACTGGACTGCAAGTCCTCTTGAGAGGGAATTAGGGAGACAAAACGCAACATTCTGCCTTCCCCATAGAAAGAAGAAGGGCCTGGTGAGTCTGCCCAGAAACTCCCCATGAAGATCAATCTACTTGGCCCTCGAGGGAACCCCGATTTATACTTTGCGCTGGCCACTAGCACTGTGTCTGAGAGAGCCTGAGCCCCAACCTCGTGCCAGCCACTCAGAGTGTGGGGCCCTTATCCAGCATGTGGGACTGGCCATGGCCCAGTCATCTCTACCCATCCTTGGTATTCCGTCAACTATCCCAGATCTTTGCTGGAATCCCTACCAGTGGGGGAACCTGAAGCACAATTGATAACTCCTCCTTCCCCATGGCAGGAAGCCTGGCTGTTGCTATGGGTGCCCAACCCTCAGAATTAGAACCAGGTGCATGGCCAATGAGACAACGCCCAATCATAAGGGCCGCCTGGGCCAAAGCAGGCATTGTGTCCCTCAACCTTAGCATGCATTCAAACAAATGCTCTCAGTTGTTTCTGCAGGGTCCCGCATCGCAGGCCTGGTATGCCCTTAGGACCAAATCCTAACACTTCGTGGGATTTTCCATGCCATCATAACCAGAGCCCGTCTCTGGAATCTCTGTTTTGAAGCACCCCTATGATGGAAAACAGCACTCTTCCCTCCCCTGAGAAAACTATTAGGAGCTGCCAGGATGCGTAGAGAGGAAAAATCTCCCAGGGCTCCATAAGACCACACCTTCATTCCGAGGCCATCCTGGACACACAATCCAGATACAAGAGACTGTGCTACCACCTTCGAATCACCTGGTTTACAGTTCCAGACGAGCTGCCCTACAGACCTATGCATTGGGCCTGTGATCACCTCGCCATTAACCCTACCCCAAGTTTGTGTTTGCAGACTTCTTTCCCAAAACCATGGCTCACATGCCCTCTATGATGGGTCTCTGTAGCCACACCACAGGAAAGATCCTGCTATCCCCAATGAAACTGTGTCAATCACAGTTGCCCAAACCCTCCAGATTAGGAGAGACCTGCAAGTCCCCTGAGCCCAGTCCAATATTGGAGGCCACTCTGGACACAAATGCACAGTGTGCAACACCCTGATCACCTCCATCCAGGAAGACACCCAAGTCAATGGTCCTGAGTCAGAAGATTGGTCCCTGAACCCCACAATAGAATATCTCCTGTCCCCAGATGGAATTCGTGCTCTTCAACTTGTGTCAAGGGTCGGGGTATATGAATTATGCACAGCCCCTTAGCCCCCAGCACATTCTAAGATCTCTCTGGTAACAAACAAACAGCATTGTGATCCATCTTCATGAGATTCCATGTCACTTCAAGTCCTTGGTAATTCGCCCCAGAGCCACCAGAATGAACCTGCCATGTTCCTCACCTGGTATGGTCAGTGGAGGTGTGCTTTCCAGGCATCCATGTGGGAGTGCTCTTCTACTTATTCTTTCCACATGTGGGACCCTGGAGCAAACAAACCAGACTGCCACTGACCAGTAGAAGGGAACCCTCTGTTTGGAGCATCTCAGAAGCACCAGCAGGAGAAATCCTCCATGGCCCTTGACACAACCCCTCCATTTGTCAGTCATCATAGACAAAAACTCCAGCATGAGAAAACATCTGAAATCTGCCGTTATTTAGATTCTGCATTTTCTTTTCCACCACTGCACACTAGAACTGCGTTTCACTTGACACTGAATTTATCCATAGCTTGGGTTTAGAATTCCATCCTCAGCCTCCTGGTCTGCAAGCCCTCTAGAGAGGGAATTTGGAGCCACAAGGCAACATTCTCCATTCCCACTAGAAAGAAATAGGGCCTGGTGAATCTTGCCAGAAACTCCACATGAGGTTCAATCTACTTGGCACTCGATGGAACCTTGATTTATAGGCTGTCCTGGGCACTAGTACTAGTACTAGTACTAGTACTAGTACTAGTACTGTGTCTGACAGAGCCTGAGCCAAGACCTAGTTTCAGGCACCCAGAGATATGAGCCCATATCCAGCATGTGAGATTGGCCAGGGCCCAAGTCCATCATCTCTACCCATCCTTGGTATTCAGGCACCTGTCCTCAGACCTTTTATGTAATCCCTACCAATGGGGTAACCTAAAGCACAATAGAGAACTCCTCCTTCCCCATGGTAGGAATCCTGGCTGTTGATATGAGTGTCCAAACCTCAAAGTGGGAGCCAGCTGCATGGCCAAGGAGACAATGCCCACTAATGAGGGCTGCCCTGGGCACAAGTAGCCATTGTAACCCTCAGCTTGATCAAGCCTTCAAAAAAATGCTCTTAGTTGCACCTCCAGGATCCTGCATTGCAGGCCTGATATGCCCTTAAGCCCAAATCCTAACACATCGTGGGATGTTCCATGTGCACATACCCAGAGCCCGTCACTCGAATCCCTGTTTTGAGGCACCCCTAAGATGGAAAACAGCACTCTTCACTTCCCTGAGAAAGCCACCAAACTAATGGGATCCCCCAGGATCCTTGAGAAGAAGAATCTCCCATGGTCCCATGAGTCCACACCTGTATTCCAAGGCCAGCGTGGATATGCTATCCAGATACAAGAGACTGTGCTACTGGCTTCGAGTCACCTGATTTACAGTTCCTGACGTGCTGCCCTCCAGATCTTTGGATTGGGACTGTGAACACCTCTCCATTAACCTTATCCCGAGTTTGTGTTTGCAGATCTCTCTCTAAAAACCATAGCTCACATGTCCTCCAGGATGGGGCCCCTAGAGTCACACCACAAGACTGTGCTTGCCATCCCCAAGGAAACTGGGCCCATCACAGTTGCCCAAACCCTCCTGATTAGGAGAAACCCGGAATGCTCCTGAGCACATCCCAATATTGGAGGCTGCTCTGGATGCAAATGCACAGTCTGAAACACCCTGATCACCTCCATCCAGGCAGACACCCAAATCAATGGTCCTGAGTCAGATAATTGAACCTGACATGGCCCTAGGACCTCATTGGAAGAGGGATTAACTTTTCAGGCACCTGTCCTCAGAGGCCTCTTCTGGAATACCAACTTATGATACAAATTATGGCCCCTGAGCCCCAGGGTGGGAAATCCTCCATGGCCTCTTGACGCCACCTCTCCATTTGTTGGTCATCGTAGACACAAACTCCAGCCTGAGCAAACATCTGACATCCACCCATATTCAGGCGCTGATATTGGAATCAGCTGCTGCACACTGGAACTGCCTTTCGCTTTGCAATGAATTTAAGCCTAGCTTCAGACTACAATTTCATCCTCACCCTACTGGTCTGCCATATCTCTTGATAGGGAATTCTGGAGCCACAACGCAACATTCTGCCTTCTTCATAGATAGAAGGACCTGGTGAGTCTGCCCATAAACTGCACATGAAGATCAATATACTCAGCCCAGGAGGGAACCCCTATTTATAGTTTGCCCTAGCCACTAGTGCTGTGTCTGACAGCGCCTGAGCCCCTACCTCGTGTCAGCAACCCAGAGGGTGGGGCCCACATTAACCATGTGAGACCGGCCATGGCCCAGGGCTGTCATTACTACCCATCCTTGGTATTCAGGCATCTGTCCCCTAGATCTTAGCTGGAATCCCTACCAATGGGGGGACCTGAAGCACAATAGAGAATTCATCCTTCGCCATGGCAGGAATCCTGGCTTTTGGATGGGTGTCCAACCCTAGGAATGGGAACTGGCTGCATGCCTGAGTAGACATCGCCCAATCCTGATGGCCTCCGGGGCACAAGCAGGCATTGGGACCCTCAGCTTGACCATACTTTCAAATAAACGCTCTCAGTTGCACCTCCAGGATCCCGCATTGCATGCCTGGTATGGCCCTAGGCCTAAATATTAACCCTTGGTGGGATTTTCCAAGCACTTAGACCCAGAGCTCATCTCTGGAATGCCTGTTTTGGGGCACGCCTAAGCTGGAAAACAGTACTCATTCCTTCCCGGAGAAATCCAACAAACTATTGAGAACCGCCAGGATCCTTGAGAGGAGAAATCTCCCATGGACCCTTGAGACAACACCTGCAATAAAGGCCATTCTGGAAATTAAATCCAGATACAATTACCTGTGCTACCACCTTTGAGTTACGTGATTTACAGTTCCAGACTTGCTGCCCTCCTGGTCTATGGATTGGGACTATGATCACCTTGCCACTAACCCTAACCTAAGTTTGTGTTTGCAGACTTCTCTCTCAAAATCATGGCGCACATGTCCTCCAGGATGGGGTCTCTGGAGTCACACCACAGGACAGTTCCTGCAATCCCCAAGGAAACTGCCCATCACAGTTGTCCAAAAACCCCATATAAGGAGAAACCTGCAAGGAACCTGAGCCAACCCTAGTATTGGATGCCACTCTGGACACAAATGCACAGTCTGAAACACCCTCATCACCTGCATCCAGTCAGACACCAGAGTCAATGATCCTGAGTCAGAAGATTGAATGACATTCCCCTAGGGCCTCATTCAAACCCTTTATTAGGTTTTCAGGCTTCTGTCCTCAGAGACCTGTTCTGGATTACCAATTTATGATACAACATATGGCCGCTGAGCCCCACAACAGAATATCTCCTGCCCCCAGAAGCAATCCAGGCTCTTGGGCCTGTGTCAAATCCTCAGGCTAGATGAATCCTGCATGGCCCATTAACCACCAGCACATTCTAAGATCTCCCTGGTAACAAACCAACATTTTGACCCATCTTCATGAGGTTCCATGTCCAATCCAGTCTTTATTTCTTCGCCTCAAAGCCACCAGATGCCATGTTCCTTCGCTGTCATGGTCAATGAAGGTGTGCTTTCCAGTCACCCATGTGGGAGATCTATGTTATCCGATCTTTCGACATGGGGAACCATGGAGGAAACAAATCAGACTGCCCCTGTCTGGTAGAAGGAAACCTTGCTGTTTGGAGCATCTCAAAAACACCAGATTGGGAAATCCTCCATAACCTCTTGACGCCACCCCTCCATTTTTGTGTCATCATAGACACAAACTCCAGCATGAGCAAATATCTGACATCCACCCTCACTCAAGTGCTGAATATTGGATTCAAACATTGCACACTGGAAATTTCTTTCGCTTGATACAGAATGTAACCATAGCTTAGGTTTACAATTCCATCCTCAGCCTCCTGGTCCACAAGCCCTCTTGATAGTGAATTCTAGAGCCACAAAACAGCATTCTGCCTTCCCCTTACAAACAAGAAGGGCCTGGTGAGTCTGCCCAGAAACCATACATGAGGATCAATCTGCTCGGCACTCGAGGGAACCCCAATTTATAGGCTGCCCTGGGCACTAGTGCTGTGTCTGACAGAGCCTGAGCCAAGACCTAGTGTCAGCCACCCAGTGATCGGGGCCCATATCCACGATTTGATACTGGCCATGGCCCATGTCCATCATCTTTACCCATCCTTGGTATTCAGGCCTCTGTACCCAGACCTTTGCTGGAATCCCCGCTAATGGGGGAACCTGACGCACTATAGAGAACTCCTCTTTCCCCATGGCAGGATTCTGGCTGTTGGGATGGTTTTCCAACCCTCAAAGTGGGAGCCAGCTGCATGGCCAATGTGACCACGCCCACTCATGAGGGCCACCTGGGCATAAGCAAGTATTGTGACCCTCAGCCTGAGAATGATTTCAAACAAGACCTCTCAGTTGCACCTCCAGGATCCTGCATGCAGGCCTGGTAAGCCACTAGGCCCAAATCCTAACACTTGGTGGGATTTTCCAGGGGACCAAACCCAGACTCCGTCTCTGGAATCCATATTTTGGGGCACCCCTAACATGAAAAACAGCACTCTTCCCTTCCCCGAAAAAGCCACCAACTATTGGGGGCCACCAGGATCCTTAGAGAGGAAAAATCTCCCATGGACCCATGAGGCCACAACTGCATTCTGAGGCCATCCTGCACACAATACAGAGAAAAAAGCCTGTGATTCTGCCTTTGAGTCACCCGATTAACAGTTCCTGAAGAGCTGCCATCCATGTCTATGCATTGGGCCTGTGATAACCTTGCCACTAACCCTAACCCAAGTTTGTGTTTTCAGACTTCCCTCCCAAAACCGTGGCTCACATGCCCTCTAGTTTGTGATAACTGGAGCCACACCACGGGATTGTACCTGTCTTCCCAAAGGAAACTGTGATTGTCACTATTAAACAAACCCTCTAGATTAGGAGAACCCTGCAAGTTCCCTAAGCCCAGCCCAATATTGGAGGCCACTCTGGACGCAAATGCACAGTCTGACACACCATATCACCTACATCCAGGCTGATATCCAAGTCAATGGTCCTCAGACAGAAGATTGAACCTGACATGCTCCTAGGATTCACTGGAACACTAGAATAGGTTTTCAGGTATCTGTACTCAGAAGGCTGTTCTGAATATCAATGTATGATACAATATGGTCACTGAGCCACACAAAAGAACATCTCCTGTCCTTAGAAGAAAGCTGTGCTCTGGACCTGTGTCAAACACTCTGGGTAGATGAATCCTTCAAGGCCCCCTGGCAACCAGCACATTCTATGATCTCCCTGACAACATACCAGCATTGTGACCCATCTTCATGAGACTCCATGACAACTCCAGCCCTTGGTACTTCGGCCCAGAGCAACCAGAATGAAACTGCCATGTTCCTCTGCTGCCATGGTCAATGTAGGTGTACTTTCCAGGCATCCAGCGGGAGTGCTCTGATACCAACTTTCCACATGGGGAACCCTGGAGGAAACAAACCAGACTCCCCTGTACGGTAAAAGGAATCTTTTCTGTATGGAGTATCTCAAGCCTGAGGGTGGGTAATCCTCCATGGCCTCTTGAGGCCACCCATTCATTTGTTGGTCATCATAGACACTAACTCCAGCGTGAGCAATCAACTGACATCTGCACTTACTCAAGTGCTGGATATTTGAATCAGCTGCTACACACTGGAATTGCCTTATGCTTGGCACTGAATTTAAAAGTAGCTTGGCGGGACGCCTGGGTGGCTCAGTTGGTTAAACAGCTGCCTTCGGCTCAGGTCATGATCCCAGCGTCCTGGGATCGAGTCCCACATCAGGCTCCTTGCTCCGCAGGGAGCCTGCATCTCCGTCTGACTCTGCCTTCCACTCTGTCTGCCTGTGCTTGCTCTCGCTCGCTCTCTGACAAATAAATAAAATCTTGAAAAAAAAAAAAGTAGCTTGGGTTTGCAATTCCATCCTCACCCTGGTGTTCAGTAAGCTCTCTTGATAGGGAATTCTGAAGCCACAACACAGCATTCTGCCTTCCCCATAGCAAGAAAAAACAGCCTGGAGAGACTGCCCAGAAACCCTACATGAGGATAAATCTACTCGACCCTCGAGTGAACCCCATTTATAGGTTTACCTGGCCACTAGCGCTGAGTCTGACAGAACCTCGTCTCTGACCTCGTGTCAGGACCCAGAGACTGGGCTCCAACTCCAGAATGTGAGACCAGCCATGTCCCAGGGCTGTCATCTCTACCCATTCTTGATTCAGGCATCTGTCCCCAGACATTTGCTGAAATCACTGCCAATGGGGGAACCAGAAGCACAATAGGGAAATCCTCCTTCCCCATGGCAGGAATGATGGCTCTTGGGATGGGTTTCCAGACCTCAGAGTGGTGGCCAGCTGAATGGCCAATGATAACCCGCCCACTCATGAGGGCCGCCCTGGACACAAGCAGGCATTGTGACCCCCAACATGAGCATGCTTTCAAACAAACACTCTCAGTTGCATTCCAGAATCCAAATTTGCAGGCCTGATATGCCCCTAAGCACAAATCCTAACACCTGGTGGGATTTTTCAGGGGCCCAGAAACACAGCCTGTCTCTGGAATCCCTGTTTTGGGACACCCCTAAGATGGAAAATAGCACTCTCCCCTTCGCCAAGAAAGCCACCATAGTATAGGGAGCCGCTAGGATCCTTCAGAGGAAAAATCTCCCATGGATCCATGAGACCACACCTGTATTCCGAGGCCATCCTGGACACAAAAGCCAGATACACAAGCCTGTGCTACCACCTTCAAGGCAACTAATTTATAGTTCCAGACGAGCTGCCCTCCAGGTCTATGCATTGGGCCTGCGATCACCTCACCGCTAACCTTAACCCGAGTTTGTGCTTACAGACTTCTATCCCGAAACCATGGCTCATATTTCCTCCAGGATGGGGTCTCTGGAGCCACACCAAAGGACTGTGCCTGCCATCCCCAAGGAAAATGTGTCCGTCACATTTGCCTAAAACTTCGAGATAAGGAGAAACCTGCAAGGCCCCTGAGCCCACCCCAATACTGGAGGCCCCTCTGGACACAAATGTGCAGTCTGAAATACGCTGATCACCTGAATCCAGGCAGATACCCAAGTCAGTGTTTCTCAGTCAGAAGATTGAACCTGACATGCTCCTATGACCTCATTGTAACCCCTGATTAGGTTTTCAGGCATCTGTAATCAGAGACCTGTTCTGGAGTACCAACTTAAGATACAACATATGGTCCCTGATCCCCACAACAGAACATCTCCTTTCTCTAGATGGAAGCCGTGCTCTTGGAACTGTGTCAAACCCTCAGGGTAGATGAATCCTACTTGGCCCGTAGCCACCAGCAGATTCTAAGATCTCACTGGTAACAAGCCAGCATTGTGAGCCATCTTCATGAGATTCCATGTCAACTACAGGCCTTGGTACTTCACCCCAGAGCCTTCAGAAAGAACCTGTCATGTTCCTCAGCTGCAATGTTCAGTGGAAGTGTGCTTTCCAGGCATCCATGTGGGAGTGCTCTGCTACCCAAACTTTCCACATGGGGGACTCTCGAGCAAACAAATCTGACTGCCCTGTCCTGTAGAAGGAAACCTGGCTGTTTGGAGCATCTCACAAGCTCAAGTGTGGGAAATCCTCTATGACCTCTTTTCAACTCCTCTCCATTTGTCGGTCATTATAGACACAAACTCCAGCTTGAGCAAACATCTGACGTCTGCGCTTACTCAGGTGCTGGATATTCGAATCAGCCGCTGCACACTGGAAATGCCATTCGCTTGTCACTGAATTTATTCATAGCTTGGGTTTACAATTCCATCCTCACCCTACTGGTCCACAAGCCCTCATGATAGGGAATTCTGCAGCCACAACACAGCATTCTGCCTTCCCAATAGAAAGAAGAAGGGCCTGGTGAGTCTGCCCAGAAACTCCACATTATGATCAATCTACTTGTCCCTTGAGGGAACCCTGAATTATAGACAGCCCTGGCCCCTAGTGTTGTGTCTGACAGAGCCTAAGCCCCGACCTCGTGTCAGCCACCTAGAAGGTGGGGCCCATATCTCGCATGTTAGACTGGCCACGGAACAGAGCCGTCATCTTTACCCATCCTTGGTATTCAGGCATGTGTCCCCAGACCTTTCCTGGAATCCCTACCAATGAGGGAACCTGAATCACAATAGAGAAATCCTCATTCCCCATGGCTGATTCCTGTAAGTTCGGAAGGGTGTCCAACACTCAGAGTGTTAGCCTACTGAATGGCCATTGAGACCACCCCCATTCCTGAGGGCCACCCTATGCAAAAGCTTGCATAGTGACCCTCAGCCTGAGCATGCTTTCAAACAAACGCTCTCATTTGTATCTCCAGGACTTGCATTGGAGGCCTGGTAAGCCCCTATGCCCAAATCATAACCCTTGGTGGGTATTTCCAGGTGCCCAGAGCCAGAGCACTTCTCTGCAATCCCTGTTATGGGACACCCTTAATATGGAAAACAGAACTCTTTCCTCTCTGAGAAAGCCACCACATTATAAGGAGCCGCCAGGATACTTGAGAGGAAATATCACCCATGGACACCTGAGACCACACCTGCATTCTTAGTCCATCGTGGATACACAATCCAGATAAAAAAGCCTGTGCTACCTCCTTTGAGGCATGCGATTTACATTTCACACGGAGCTTCCCTCCAGGAGTATGCATTGGGCCTACAATCACTTCGCCACTAAACCTAACCCGCATTTGTGTTTGCAGACTTCCCTCCGAAAACCATGGCTCTCATGCCCTCCAGCATGGGGTCTTTGGAGCCACACCACAGGACTGTGCCCACCATTGCCAAGGAAACTGTGCCCATCAAATTGCCCTATCTTTCCAGATTAGGAGAAACCTGCAAGGCCCCTGAGCCCACCCCAATACTGGTTGCCACTCTGTACACAAATGCACAGTCTGGAACACCCTGATCACCTACATCTAGGCAGACTTTGAAGTCAATGATAATGAGTCAGAGGATTGAACCTGACATTCCGTTAGGATTTTATTGGAACCCTAGATTAAATTTTCAGGCATCTATCCTCAGAGGCCTGTTCTGCAATACCAAATTATGATACATTTGGTCCGTTAGCCCCACATCAGAACATCTCTGGTCCGAGAAGGAAACCGTGCCCTTTGACCAGTGTCAAACCCTCAGGGTAGATGAATTCTACATGGTCCCTTAGCCACCAGCACACTCTAAGGTCTCCATGGTAACAAACCTGCATTATGACCCATCTTCATGAGACTTCATGTCAACTCCAGGCCTTGGTAATTCGCCCAAGAGCCACCAGAACGAATTGGCCATGTTTCTCAGCTGCAATTTTAATGGAGGTGTGCTTTTCAGGCATCCACGTGGGAGTGCTCTGCTACCCAAACTTTCCACATGGGGGACCCTGGAGCAAATAAACCAGTCTCCCCCTGTGTGGTAGAAGGAAACTTTGCTGTTTGAAGCATCTCACAAGCCCCAGCATGTGAAATCCTCCATGGCCTCTTGACGCCACCCCTCCATTCATCGGTCATCATAGACATAAACTCCAGCATGAGGAAATGTCTGACTTTCACCTTTACTCAGGTGCTGGATATCTGGAATCAGACACTGCACAATGGAACTGCCTTTTGCTTGGCACTGAATTGAACCTTAGCTTGAGTTTACAATTCCATCCTCACCCTACTGGTCCCCAAACCCGCTTGATAGGGAATTCTGGGGCCACAACGCAGCTTTTTGCCTTCCCCTTAGAAAGAAGAAGGGCATGGTGATTCTGCCCAGAAACTCTGCATGAGGATCAATCTGCTCAGCCCTTGAGGGATCCCTGATTCATACTCAGCCCTGACCACTAGTTCTGTTTCTGACAGAGCCTGATTGCTCAATTCATGTCAGCTACTCAGAGAGTCAGGCATGTGAGACTGGCCATGTCTCAGGTCCCTCATCTCTACCCATCCTTGGTATTCAGGCATCTGTCCCCAGAAATTTGCTAGAATACCTGCTAATGGGGGAACCTGAGGCACAATAGAGAATTCTTCCTTTTCCATGGCAGGAATCCTGGTAGTTGGGATGGGTGTCCTACATTAAAGTGGTAGCCAGCTGCATGGCCAAGGAGACAACTCCCACTCATAAGGGCTGCCCTAATCACATCAGGCATTGTGACACTCAGACTAGCATGCTTTCAAACAAACGCTCTCAGTTGTACCTCCAAGTCACACATTGTAGGCCTGGTATTCCCCTAGGCCCAAATCCTAATCCTGGTGGGATTTTCCAAGCACCCAGACTCACAGCCCTTCTCTGGAATCCCTTTTTGGGGAACATCTAAATTGAAAACAGCACTCTTCCATTCAAACGAGAAAGCCACCATACTATTGGGAGCTTCCAGGATCCGTAGAGAGGAAAATACTCTCATGGAAACATTAGAACACACCTGCATTCCAAGGCTATCATGGACACACAATCCAGATACAAAAGCCAGTGCTAGTGCCTTCGAGGTACGTGATTTACAGTTCCTGACGATCTGCCCTCCAGGTCTATGCATTGGGCCTACGATCACCTCGCAACTCAACCTAATCCGAGTTTGTGATTGCAGACTTCTCTCCCAAAACCATGGCTTACATGCCCTCCACGATGGAGTCTCTGGAGCCACACCACAGGACTGTGCCTGCCACCCCCAAGGAAACCGTGCCCACAAATTTGCCTAAACCTTCAAGATTAGGAGAAACCTGCAAGGCCCCAGAGCCCACCCCAATATTGGAGACCACTCTGTACACAAAGGCACAGTCAGAAACATTCTGGTTGCCTACATATAGGCAGACACCGAAGTCAATGTTCCTGAGTCTGATGATTCAACCTGAAATTCCCCTTGGACTTCATTGGAACCCTAGATGAAGTTTTTAGGCATCTGTCCTCAGAGGCCTGTTCTGGAATACCAACTTATGATACAACATTTGGTCCGTGAGCCCCACAACAGAACATCTCCGATACCCAGAAAGAAACCATGTTCTTCGACCGGTGTCAAACCATCAGGATAGACTAATCATACATGGCCCCTTAGCCACCAGCACATAGTAAGATTTCCGTGGTAACAAAACTGCATTGTGACCCAACTTTATTAGAATCCAGGCCTTGGTACTTTGCCCTAGAGCAACCAGAAAGAACCTGCCATGTTCCTTAGGTGCAATGGTCAATGTAGGTGTGCTTTCCAGTATCCACATGCGAGTACTATGCTACCCAAACTTTGCACATGGGGGAACCTGGTGTAAACAAACCAGACCTCCCCTGTCCAGTAGAAGGAAACCTTATGTTTGGATCAACTCACAGGCCTCAGCGTGTAAACTGCTCCATGGCCTCTTGATGCCACCACTCCATTGGTCGGTCATCATAGACACAAACTCCAGTCTAAGCAAACATCTGACATGCACCCTTATCCCGGTGCTGGATGTCTTGAATAAACCACTGCACATTGGAACTGCCTTCCACTTGGCACTGAATTGAACCATAGCTTGTGTTTACAATTCCATCCTCACCTGACTGGTCCCTAAGCCCTCTTGATAGGGAAATCTGGGGCCACAACGCAGCATTCTGCCTTCCCCATCGAATGAAGAAATGCCTGGTGAGTCTGCCCTGAAAACCCATATGAGGATCAATCAGGTCGGCCCTTGAGTCAACACCGATTTATAGGCTGCCATGGCCACTAGTGCCGTGTCTGACAGAGCCTGAGCTCGACTGAGTTTCAGCCACTAAAGAGAAGGCCCCATATCTAGCATTTGGGATTGCCATGGCCAAAGTATGTCATCTCTACCCATCCTTGATATTCAGGCACCTGTCCCCAGACCTTGGCAGGGATCCCTGCCAATTAGGGAACTTGAAGCACAATAGAGAACTCTTCTTTCCCCATGGCAATAAACCTGGCTTTTGGGATGGGTGTTCTACCCTCAAAGGGGGAGCCAGTTACAACATCAATGACACCACACACACTCCTGAGGACTACCCTTGGCACAAACAGGCATTGTGACCCTCACCCTGAGCATGCTTTCAAAAAATCCCTCTCAGATTCACCACAATGATCCCTCATTTCAGGCCTGGTATGCCTGTAGGTTCAAATCATAAAACTTGGTGGGATTTTCGAGGTGCCCAGACCCAGAGACCATCTCTGGAATTTTTGTTTTGGTGCACCCTTCAGATGGAAAACAGCACTCATCCCTTCCCCAAAAATGTCACCAAATTATGAGGAGCCACCAGGATCCATAGAGAGGCAATGTCTCCCATGGACCCATGAGAACACACCTGCATTCCGAGGCCATCCTGGACACACAATCCGGAGAGAAAAGCCTGTGCTACTGCCTTCCATTCACCCTAATTACAGTTCCAGATGAGCTGCTCTCAAGGTATATGCATTGGGCCTGTGATCACCTCGCCACTCACCCTAATTCGAATTTGTGTTTGCAGACTTATCTACCAAAACCATGGCACACATGCCCTCCAGGATGGGGTCTCTGGATCCACACTGCAGGACTGTCCTTGCCATCCACAAGGAAACTGTTTCCATCACAGTTGCCCAAACTGTCTAGATTAGGAGAAACCTACAAGGCCTCTGGGCCTACCCCAATTTCGGCGGCCGCTCTGAACACAAATGCACAGTCTGAAATACCCTGATCTCCTACATCCAGGAACACAGCCAAGTCAATGGTCCTGAGTCAGAATAATGAACCTAACATGCCCCTAGGACGTCATTGGAACCATTGATTCGGTTTTCAGACATGTGTCCTCAGAGGCCTGTTCTAGAATGCGAACTTATGATACAACATGTGGTGGCTGGGCCACACAACAGAACATCTCCTGTCCCCAGAAGGAAACCGTGCCCTACAATCTGTGCAAAATCCCAGAGTAGTAGATTCCTGCACAACTACTAAGCCACCAGCACATTCTAAGATCTACCTGGTAACAAACCAGCTGTGTGGCCCATCTGCAAGAGATTCCATGTCAAATCAAGGACTTGGTACTTTGCTACAGAGACACCAGAATAAAGCTGCCATGTTCTTCAGTTGCAATGGTCAATGAAGTTGAACATTCCAGGCATCCATGCGGTAGAGCTCTGCTACCCAAACTTTCCACATGGGGGACCCTGGAGCAAATAAACCACACTCCACCTGTCCAGTAGAATGAAACCTTGCTATTTGGAGCAGCTCATGAGTCTCAACGTGAAAATCCCTACATGGCTTCTTGACGCCACCCCTCCATTTGTCAGTCATCATAGACACAAACTCCAGTGTGAGCAAATATCCGACGTCCTCCCTTACTAAGGTGCTGGATATCTCGAAAAAGCTGCTGGACACAGGAACTGCCTTCCGCTTGGCAGTGAATTGAACTGTAGCTTGTGTTTACAATTCCTTCCTCACCCGACTGGTCCCCAAGCCTTCTTGATAGCGAATTATGGACACACAACACAGCATTCTGCCTTCCCGATAGAAACAAGTGCCTGGTGAGTCTGGCCAGAAACCCCCCCATGAGGATCAATCTGCTCGGCCCTATATCGGAGGGACCCTGATTTATAGGTTGCCCTGGCCACTAGTGCTGTGTCTGACAGAGCCTGAGCCCAGACCTAGTGTCAGTCACCAGAGTTTGAGCCCCACATCTAGTATTTGGGAATGCCATGGCTCAAGTATTTCATCTCTACCCATCCTTGGTATTCAGGCACCTGTCCCCAGACCTTTGCTGGAATCCCTGATAATGGGGCATCCTGAAGCACAATAGAGAACTCCTCCTTCTTCATATCAGGAAACTTGGCTGTTAGGATGGGTGTTCAACCCTGAAAGGGGGAGTCATTTACAAGTCCAGTGAGACCACACAAACGCCTCAGGGATGCCCTGGAGGCAAACAGGCCTTGTGACCCTCAGCCTGAGCATGCTTTCAAACAATCCTTCTCTGTTGCACCACCATGAACCCGCATTGCAGGCCTAATATGCCCTAAGCCCAAATCCTAGCACTTGTTGTGATGTCCCAGATGCCATGAACCAGAGCCCGTCTCTGGAATCCCTGTTTTGGGGCACCCATAAGGTGGAAAACATCACTCTCCCCTTCCCCGAAAAAGCCACCAAACTATGGAGAGCCACCAGGATCCATAGAGAGGAAAAGACTCCCATGGACCCATGAGACCACACCTGCATTCCAAGGCCATCCTGGACACACAATCCAGAGAGAAAAGCCTGTGCTACTGCCTTCCAGTCTCCCTAATTATAGTTCATGACGAGCTTCCCTCAAGGTCTACGCATTGGGCCTGTGATCACCTCGCCACTCACCCTAATTTGTATTTGTGTTTGCAGACTTCTCTCCCAAAACCATGGCTCACATGCCCACCAGAATGTGATCTCTGGAGCCACACCACAGAACTCTGGCTGCCAACCCCAAGGACACTGTGCATATCAGATTTGCCCAAACCTTCCAGATTAGGAGAAACCTGTGTGGCCCCTGAGCCCACACCAATATTGCCGGCCACTCGGGATGGAAATGCGCAGTCTGAAACACCCTTATCACCTACATCCAGGGAAATAGCCAAGTCAATGATCGTGAGATAGACGATTGAACCTAAAATGCCCCTAGGCTCTCAATGGAACCCCATTAGGTTTTTAGGCATCTGTCCTCAGGGGCCTGTTCTGAAATACCAATCTATGACACATCATATGGTCTCTGAGCCACACGACAGAACATTCCCTGTCCCCAGAAGAATACCATGCTCTTGGACCTGTGCCAAACCCTCAGGGTAGGAGAATCCTGCATGGCACCTTAGCAACCAGCACATTCTAAGTTCTCCCTGGTAACAAACAAGCATTGTGACCCATCTGCAAGAGATCCCATGTCAACTCAAGGCCTTGGCACTTTGTCCCAGAGCCACCAGAACGAATCTGCCATGTTCCTCAGCTGCAATTGTCAATGGAGGTGTGCTTTCCTGGCATCCATGCCGGAGAGCTCTTCTTCACAAACTTTCCACATGGGGAAACCTAGAGTAAACAAACCAGACTTCACCTACACTGTACAAAAAAATGTTACTTTTTGCAGCAGTTCACAGGCCTCAGCATGTGAACTCCTCCATGGCCTCTTTATACCACCCCTCCACTTGTCGGTCATCATAGACAAAAACTCTAGTGTGAGCAAGCATCTGACATCCACCCTTATTCCAGTGCTGGATATCTCGAGTAAACTGCTACAAATTGGAACTGCCTTCTGCTTGGCACTGAATTGAACCATAGCTTTTGTTTACAATTCCACCCAAAACTGACTGGTTCCCAAGCTCTCGTGATTGGGAAACCTGGAGCCACAACACAGCATTCTGCCTTCCCTATTCAATGAACAAATGCCTGGGAATCTTCCTAAGAAACTCCACATGAGGATCAATGTGCTCCGCCCTCGAATCTACTCTGATATAAAGGCTGCCATGGCCACTAGCGCTGTGTCTGACAGAGCCTGAGCCCCGACCGAGTTTTAGGCCTCATATCTAGCATTTGGGATTGCTATGGCCCAAGTACGTCATCTCCACCCATCCTTGGTATTCAGGCACCTATCTCGAGACCTTGCTGGAAACCCTGCCAATGGGGCAACCTGAAGCACAGAGGAACCTGACGGAAGAGAACTCATCCTTCCTCATGGCAGGACATTTGGCTGTTGGGTTGGGTGTCCAACTCTCTAAGAGGGAGCCAGATATATGACCAATGAGACCACTCCCACTCCTGAGGGCCGCCATGGGAGCAAACAGGCATTGTGAGACTCAGCCTGAGCAAGCTTTCAAACAATCCCTCTCAGTTGCACCATCATGATCCCGCATTGCAGGCCTCATACACCCCTAGGTGCAAATCCTAACCCTTGGTGGGAAGTCCCAGATGCCCAGAAAAAGAGCCTGTATCTGGAATCCCTGTTTTGGGGCACCCATAAGATGGAAAACAACACTCTTCCCTTCCCCAAAAAAGCCACCAAACTATGAGCTGCACAGATCCATAGAGAGGAAAAGTTTCCCATGGACCCATGAGACTATACCTGCATTCCAAGGCCATCCTGGACACACAATATAGAGAGAAAAGCCTGTGCTACTGCCTTCCAGTCACCCTAATTACTCCTGACAAGCTGCACTCCAGGTCTACTCATTGGGCCTGTGATCACCTTTCCACTAACCATAACCCACATTTGTGTTTGCAGACTTCTCTCCCAAAACCATGGCTCATATGCCCTCCAGGACAGGGTCTCTGGATCCACAACACATGACTGGGCCTGCCATCCCCAAGGAAACTGTGCCCGTCAAACCTGCCCAAACCTTCCAGTTTAGGAGAAACACGCAAGAGCCCTGAGCCCGACCCAATATTGTCGGCAGCACTGGACACAAATGCCAGTCTGAAACGCCCTGATCACCTACATCCAAGCAGACAGCCATTTCAATGTTCCTGGGTCAGAAGATTGTACCTGACATGCTCCTAGGACGTCATTGGAACACTAGATTAGGTTTTCAGGCATCTCTCCTCAGGATCCTGTTCTGAAATACCAACTTAGGATACAACATGTGGTCCCTGAGCCACACAATAGAATATCTCCTGTCCCCAGTAGGAAACCATGCCCTTCGACCTGTGCCAAACCCTCAAGATTGGAGAATCCTGCACAGCACCTTAGACACCAGCACAAACTCTAGTTTGTGCGTTGACCCATACCACAAGCTTTCCATCTGCTGGACAGTCGAGTCCTGTTGAATGGCTCCAGGATGTCCCATACGGAAAGACTGGAGAGCAGGATTCGAAGGATGGATGCCTGTACAGCATACATCACATTCCCATTGGCTCTTTGTGACAAGACATGTTTGAACTACTGGCTCTGGGGCGAGCTAACTAGGGGGCTGAATTGAAATGGACTCTCCTGCAGATGGGTCATATTGTGGGTTTGTGTGCATGGAGTCCTTGGAATATTTTGGCAGCTCAGGGGCCATGAAGTATTCGCCTAACCGAAGGGTGTAATATTGCTCCAATTAAAAAGAGATCCCTATGTGGAGATGAGACAGGTTCTCTTTGGTGCCTCAGAAAAGCCCCAGATACTGGTCTTCAAACCAGTTCTCTGAGTAGAGACACCTGGAAACCAAAGCTAGGGTTCAGATTAGAGCCTAGATGCCTGTCCGTTTCAATCTTCTGTCTCTGGGGACACTGTCTGAGTATCTAAGTGGAGATAGTTGCTCAGCTGGTGTCAGAGTGCCCCTCTTAGTCCATGGCCGAGGCATGGCCTTGGAGACCTTATTGGATTCTCCTAATCTCTAGGGTTGTGGCCAATGGATTGGGTACAGTTTTCTTGGAGAGGACTGGCACAGTCCTTCAGTGTGTCTCCATAGGCCCTAGCCTGGAGGGTGTGTGGGTCCGGGCTGTGGGCACAGAAGTCTGAAAACACAAACTCGGCTTGGGTGTGGAGCCGAGAGCATGGCAGGATGGACCCACAGACCGTGAGAGGAGATCCTCAGCTTATGAAAGAAGGGCAAATGGGAGGCAGTCACGCAAGCTTTTGTCTTTGGATGTTTTGTCTCCCATAGCCGTGGAATGTAGGGGTGACCTCAGGGGCTATGGAAGAGTCTCCCTCTCTGAGGAGTTGGTCCAGCTCTTAAGATTTTGGGGACATTTTGTGGGAAGGGTGGAGTCCTGCTGTCTGGCTCAGGTGTTCTTCCAGGAGAGGGACTCCAGATCACAGTCCTGGGTTCGAGCAAATGGAATACTCGAGCTCTTGTGAAGATTGGGATCATAGGGGCTTGGCAAGCCCCATATGCGGTCTCTTAGTCGAGGCCCTGAGAGACCTTACTTCGACATGGGGCCCATGCTGATGGTCCCAATGCGAGTTTGTACCCAAGGAGGCACTCAAGTTTAGGCTTGGCCTCAGGGGCCATGAAGGTTTCTCCTACACTGAAGGTATGACTCCATGCCAACAGCAAGTTTTCCAGCCATGGGGAAGGAGAAGATCTGATTTGTGCTTCAGTTACCCACGTTTGCCAGGATTTGATATAATATCTAGGGTCAGATGTCTGAAAACCCAGGTTGGGAAGAGATGACGGCATAAGGCCATGGCTTGTCTGATGTGCTTAGTGTGCAGCCAGCTGTTTCCTTGTCTGTCGGGACGTCAGGCTGTGTCAGACAGAGCATTACTGACCAGGGTAGCCTTTCCAGTTAGGGTGCGGTCGAGGCCAGAGCAGGTTGGTTCTCATTTGTGGTTTCTGGAGAGCCCCATAGGGCAACGTTTTTCTTCTGGTGGGCAGGCAGAAAACTGTGTTGTGGTTCTGGAATTCCCAGTCTGGAGGGCTTGTTTGCCAGGAGTGTGAAGAGGGAAGTCTGAAAACACAAGCTAGCGTTAGGTTTGGGGCCGAGGGCATGGCAGGCCCACTCTGCAGAGACTGAATCAAGATCTCCTGCATCTGAGGTCAGGGCGAGTATCAGACGTAGCCTCAGGTTGGAGTTTGTGTCCATTATGGCCCCTTCCTGAAGGGGGTGGGGGCGTCATGAGGCCAGGGAGGTTTCCCAACGCTGGGAGTTATGAGCTGCCCCAAACATCAAGGTTTCCTCTGTAGGACAGTCGAGTACTATGAGATGGTTCTAGGATGACCCCTACAGAAAGACTCGAGAGAAGGGGTCTAAGCATGAATGTCTGCAAATGCCACCTCACATTCCCACTGGCTGCTTGGGGCAAGGCAGGCTCAATCTGCAGGCTCTTGGGCGGGTTTCTCAGAGGGCTGAGTTGAAATGGACTCTCCTGAGGATGAGTCATACTGTGGGTTGGTGGCCATGGAGACCTTGGAATGTGGCGGTTGCTCAGGGACTCTGCAGGTTTCTCCAAACCGAAGGGTTTGACACAGCTCCAACAATGAAGCTTCCCATGTGGAGACGATAGTTGTTCTGTTTGGTGTCTCAGGAAAGCCCCAGATGCTGGTCTTCAAACCCAGGCCTCTGAGGAGTGACACCTGGAAACCAAAGCAAGAGTTCAGATTAGGGCCCAGGGGCCTGTCTGGTTCAATCTACTGTCTTTGCCGACATCTGTCTGTGTTTCTGCATGGAGGTAGTTGCTCAGCTTGTGTCAGGATGCCTTTGTCCAGAGTGGCTTATAGTAGTGGGATGTCCTCGGGGGCCTTGATGTTTCTCCTATTCTGTGGGGTTATGGGCAATGGAATGGGCATAGTCTCCTTGGAGAGAGCAGGACAGTCCTGTGGTGTGGCTCCAGAGGCCCCAGCCTGGCGGCTGTGTGGGCCAGGGCTGTGGGGACAGACATCCAAAAACACAAACTCGGCTGAGGTTTGGGGCTGAGGTTATGGCAGGAGTGATCTACAGTCCGTGAGGGGAGCTCATTGTGATTAGAAAGTAAGGCGAGTGAGAGGCGGTCGTTCAGGCTTATGTCTCTGGATGTTGTATTCATGATGGTCATTTAATGTAAGCATGGTCTCATGGGCCATGGAAGTCTCCCTCTCTGGTGATTTGTCTGGCTCCCAAGAGATTGGGGTCATTTTGTGGGAAGGGAGGAGTCCTGTTTTCTGCCTCATGTGTCCCCACAATAGAGGGATTCTAGAGCAGAGCACTGGGTACATACAACTGGAATACCCACCCTCTGGTTAGGCCTGGGGTCCTATGGGCATGGCAAGCCCATATGCAGATTCTTGGTCCAGCCACTGAGAGACGTTACTTGAATAGTGGACTCATGCTGAGGTCACAATGTGTGTTTGTGCCCAAGGTGGTCCTCAATATTGGGCGGGACCTCATTGAGCTTGCAGGTTTCTCCTACAGTGAACCTTGGACATGCCAACCTCAGGGTTTCTTGCCATGGGGAAGGAGGAGTTTTGATTTCTGCATCACGTTCACCTCTGGGCACTAATTGGAGATAAGGTCTAGGTTCTGAAGCCTGAAAACCGAGGTTTGGAAGAGATGACGACCTAAGGCCATGGCGGGTCCGATGTGTTCAGTTTGGGGCCAGCTTTCTAGGTGTCGTTCAGGAGGTCTGCACTCAGGCTGTGCCAGACAGGGCATTCGTGCCCAGATACGCTGTATAATTGGGGTACAGTTGAGTGGCATGCAGAAGATAATTATTTGGGGTTTCTCCGTAGCCCCATAAGGCAAAGTCTTTCTTCTGGAGGGCAGGCAGAGTGCTGCATTCTGGCTCCGGAACTGCCAAACTGGAGGCCTTGGGGCCAGGAATGCAAGGATGTAAGTCTGAGAACTGAAGCTTTGCTTTGGTTTCAGGGCGAGGAAATGACAGGCACACTCTGCAGAGCTGAATTTAGATTTCATGCATTTGAGGTCAGGGCGAGGTTCATATATTGGCTCAGGTTGGAGTTTCTGTCCATGATGACCCCTTCATGAAGGGGGGTCATCACACCGCCATTGGTGTTTTCCCATGATGGCAGTAGTGAGATGCTCCAAACCACAAGGATTTTCTGCGGGTCAGTTGAAACCTGTTGGATGGCTCCAGGGCATCCCATATGGAACAATTGCAGAGCAGGGTTGTAAGGATGGATGCCTGGGCATCCGGCCTTGCATTCCAATTGTCTCCTAGCGAAACGGCACGTTTGATTGCTGCCTATGATGTAGCAGCCGAGGGGGCTGAGTTGAAATGCATTCTCCTGAGGATCGGTCATAATGTGGGATTGTGTCCATGGAGACCTTGGAATGGGGCAGTGGCACCAGGGCTCTGAAGGATGCTCCTAACCAGAGGTTTTGACACAGCTCCAAGAAGCATTTTTCCCATGGGGAAACAAGATTTGTTCTCATTGGTGCTTCAGTAACCCCCAATATGCTGGTATTGGAAACCAGAACTCTGAGGAGAGATGCCTGGAAACCAAGGCAATGGATCTGATTAGGGCCTGGGGCCTGTCTGGTTTAATCTTCTTCTCTCGGTTCATCTGTCTATGGGATTGAGTGGAGGTAGTTCCTCAGCTGGTGTCAGATTGCCCCTATTTGTCCTGGGCAGTCTACACTATTGGGATGGCCACTTTGACTTTGGAGGTTTCTCCTAATTTGCAAGTTTGTGGCCAATGAAATGGGCAGAATTCCTTTGGGGAGGGAAGGCACAATCCTGAGGTGTGGCTCTAGGGGCTCAAGCATGGAGGGTGTGTGGGTCAGAGCTGTGGGGACAGAAGTCTGAAAACAGAAACTCGTCTTGGGTTTGGGGACATAGGTATGGGAGGCCCGATCTACAGACCTTGAGCAGAACTCTTCAGGATATGAACAAAGAGTGAGTGTGAGGCACTTGCTCAGGCTTTTGACTCTGGATTTTGTGTCACTGATGGCCGTGGAATGTAGGGGCGTCCTCATGGACCATGGGTGAGACTTCCTCTATGGGGATTTGGATGATCCCAATATTTTGGGGTCATTCCGTGGGATGGGAGGAGTCCATTCTGTTTTTTTTTTTTTTTTTTTTTTTACCTCAGGTGTGCCACTAAAGAGGGATTCCAGAGCAGAACCCTGGGAAGGGGCGACTGGACAACCCGAACTCTGTATAAGATTGGGGGCCTAAGGGCATGGCAATCCCCATATGGGGTACCTTGGTCCAGCCACTGAGAGGTCTTACTTGAGTACAGTGCTCACACTGAGGGTCACAATGCATGTTTGTGCCCAATGTAGGCATCAAGCATGGGCGGGGACTCATGGGCCATGCTTGATTCTCCTACACTGAACTTTGGACAACATACAAACCACAAGGTTTCTTTCCATGGGGAAGGAGGAATTCTGATTTCTGCATCATGTTCACCCCTGGGCAGTGACTGGAGATAAGATCTAAGTTCTGAATCCAGAAAATCGAGGTTGGGATGAGATGATAACCTAAGGTCATGGAGGGTCCGATGTGCTCAGTGTGCGGTCAGCTTTCTGGGTGTTGTTCAGGAGGTATGGATTCAGGCTGTGTCAGACAATGCATTAGTGCCCAGGTTAGAATGTATAATTTGGGTACAGTTGAGTTCCATGTAGGTTCATCCTCATTTATTGTGTCAGGGAAGCTCACTGGGGCAACATTTTTCTTCTGGTGGGCAGGCAGAGTGCAGCATTGTGGGTCCAGAATTGCCAAACTTGAGGGCGTCGGGACCAGGAGTGTGAGGACGTAAGTCTGAGATTATAAGCTAAACTTAAGTTTCAGGGCGAGGGCACGGCAGGCACCCTCTGCAGATCCGAATCAAAATCTCATTCATCTGAAGTCAGGACGAGGATCAGACTTAGGCGCAGGTTGGAGTTTCTGTCCATGATGGCCCCTTCATCAAAGGGGTGGAATCTCGAGGCCATGGAGGTTTTCCCACGTTGGGAGTTGTGGGATGCTCCAAACTGCAAGGATTCCTTCTGCGGGAAAATTGAGACCTGTTGGATGGCTCCAGGACATCCCATATGGAATGACTCCAGAGCCGGGTTCTAAGGATGGATGCCTGAGCAGACTGCCTCTTACACCAATTGTCTCCCTGCCACAAGACAGGTACGATCTGATGGCTATGCAGGAGCAATCGTGGGAGCTGAGTTGAAATGGACTCTCCTGAAGATGGGTCTTAATGTGTGTTTGTGTCCATGAGGACGTTGGAATGGGGTGGTGGCCCCAGGGCTCTAAAGGATTCTAACCGGAGATTTTGAAACCACTCGAAAGAGCAAGTTTTCCATGTGGAGACAAGATTTGTTCTAATTGGTGCCTCAGGAAACCCACATATGCTGGTTTTAGAAGCAGGCCTCTGAGGAGAGATACATAGAAACCACAGCAATGCATCCAATTAGGTCCTAGGAACCTCTCTGGTTCAATCTTCTTCTCTGTCGACATCTGTCTATTTTATGAAATGGAGGTAGTTGCTCAGCTGGTGTCAGACCGCTCCTGTTTGTCCGGGCGGCCTACACTATAGGGATGGCCTCGGGGACTTTGGAGGTTTCTCCTAAATTGTATGATTATGGACAATGGCATGGGCAGAATTCCTGTGGAGTGGGCAGGCACAGACCTGATGTGTGGCTCCAAGGGCCCAGCCTTGAGGGTGTGTGGGCAAGGACTGTGGGGACAGATGTCTGAAAACACAAACTCAGCTTAGCTTTGGGGACGTAGGTATGGCAGGTCCGATTTACAGACTATGAGGAGAACTTTTTGGGATATGAATAAAGGGTGAAAGTGTGACACTTGTCAGGCTTTTGCCCCTGGATTTTGTGTCAATGATGGCTGTGGAATGTCAAGGAGTCCTCATGGGCCATGGAAGAGTCTTTCTCTCTGTGGATTTGGCCAGATCCCAATTGTTTTGGGTTAATCTGTGGGATTCAGTTTTGTTAACTAAGGTGTCCCACCAAAAGAGGGATTCCAGAGCAGAGCCCTGGACAACAAGAAATCTAACTAAAAATACGGGCCTAGGGGCATGGCAAGCCCAATATGCCTTCTAATGGTCCAGCCACTGAGAGGCCTTCATTGAGGACAGAACTCATGCTGAGGGTCACAATGCGTGTTTATGCCCTCGTGGTACTCAAGCATGGGTGGGGACTCATGGTGCATGCTTGTTTCTCCTACACTGAATGATAGTCAACATGTCAACCACATGAGTTCTTGCCATGGGGAAGTATTAATTCTGATTTCTGCATGTCATTCACCCCTGGGCAGTGATTGGAGATAAGGTCTACGTTGTGAAGTCTGAAAACCGAGGTTGGGAAGAGATGACGACCTAAGACCATGTTGGGTCCGATATGCTCAGCGTGGAGCCAGCTGTCTGGGTGTTGGTCGGGAGGTCCAAGCTTGGGCTGTGTCAGACAGGGCCTTAGTGCCCAGGGTAGATTGTATAATTGGGGTACAACTGAGTGCCGTGCAGGTTGATCTTTATTTGGCATTTCTGGGTAGCCCCAAGGGCAATGTTTTTCTTCTGGAGAACAGGCAGAGTGCTGCATTGTGGCTCCGGAATTTCCAAAGTGGATGCCTTGTGGACGGGGAGTGTGAGGACGGAAGTCTGAGAACACATGTTAGGCGTAGGTTCTGGGCGAGGGCACGGCAGGCACCCTCTGAAGATCTGAATCGGGATATCATGAATCTGAAGTCAGGGCGAGGTTCAAACCTAGGCTTAGGTTTGAATTTCTGTCCATTCTGGCCACTTTATGAAGGGGACAGCATCTCCAGTCCATGGAGGTTTACCCACAATGGAAGTTGTGAGATGCTCCAAACAACAAAGATTCCTTCTGATCAACAATTGAGACCTTTTGTATCACTCCAGTACATACCATACAGAATGACACCAGAGCAGGGATCTAAGGATGGATGCATGGGAAGCCCGCCTCACATTGCAGTTGTCTCCTAGCAAATAGACAGGTTTGATATGCTGGCTCTGTCAGAGCAACCAAGGGGGCTGAGTTGAAATGGACTCTCCTGAGGATGGATGCTAATGTGGGTTTGTGTCCATGGAGACCTTGGAATGGGGCGTTGGTGCAAGGGCCCTGAAGGATTCTCCTAACCGGAGGTTTTGAGACATCTCCAAAGGACAAGTTTCCCATGTGGAGACGAGATTTGTTCTGATTGGTGCCTCAGGAAACCCCCATATACTGTTATTGGAATATAGGCCTCTGAAGAGAAATAACTGGAAACCAAAGCAATGGCTCCATTTAGAGCCTAGGGGCCTGTCCGGTTGAATCTTCTTCTCTGTGTACATCCATCTAAGGTATTAGTGGAGTTAGATGCTCAGCTGGTGTCAGATGGCCCTTGTTTGTCCCAGGCGGCCTACACTATTGTGAAGGCCTTGGGGACTTTGGAGGTTTCTCCTAATTTTATGATTATGGACAATGGAATGGGCAGAATTCCCGTGGAGAGGGAAGGCACAGTTTTGATGTGGCTCCAGGGGCCCCAGCCTGCAGGGTGTGTGCACCAGGACTGTGGAGACAGAAGTCTAAAACACAAACTCAGTTTAGGTTTAGGGACGTAGGTATGGCAGGCCCGATCTACAGACCGTGAGGAGAATTCTTCCGGATATGAAGAAAGAGAGATTGTGAGGCACTTGTTCAGGCTTTTGTTTCTGGATTTTGTGTCAACGATGGGCGTGGAATGTCGGGGAGGCCTCATGGGCCATGGACGAGTCTTCCGCTCTGTGGATTTGGCCCGATTCCAATTGTTTTGGGTCAAACTGTGGGATGGGAGGAGTCCTTTCAGTTTTGTTACCTCAGGTGTCCCACCAAAAGAGGGATTCCAAAGCCGAGCCCTGGGGAGGGGAGACTGGACAACCAGAAATCTGGTTAAAAATTGGGGCCTAGGGGCATTGCAAGCCCAATATGCTGTCTTTTGGTCCAGCCGCTGAGAGGCCTTACTTGAGAACTGGGCTCACGTTGAGGGTCACAATGCATGTTTGTGACCGACTTGGTCCTCAAGCATCTGCAGGGCCTCATGGGCCACACTGGTTTCAACTACACTTTACGTTGGACAACATGCCAACCACAAGGTTTCTTGCCATGGGGAAGGAGTTCTGATTCCTGCATCATGTTCAACCCTGGGTGGTGACTGGAGATAAGGTTTAGGATCTGAAGCCTGAAAACCGAGGTTGGAAAGAGATGATGACCTAAGGCCATGGCGGGTCTGATGTGCTCAGTGTGTGGCTAGCTGGGTGGGAGCGAGCCAGGAGGTTCAGTCTCAGGCTGTGCCAGAAAGGGCAGTAGTGCCCAGGGCAGCCTGTATAATTGGGGTCCAGTCAAGTGGCATGCAAGTTGATCCTCATTTGGGGAATCTGGGTAGCCCCAGAGGGCAAAGTTTTTCTTCCGGAAAGCAGGCAGAGTGCTGCCTTGTAGTTCTGGAATTGCCAAACTGGAGGGCTTGTGGGCCAGGAATGTGAGGATGGAAGTTGAGAACACAAACTAGACTTACGTTTCTGGGCAAGGGCACGGCAGGCACACTCTGCAGAGCTGAATCAAGATATCCTGCATCTGAAGTCAGGGCGAGGATCAGACGATCGCTCAGGTTGGAGCTTCTGTCCCTGATGGCCCCTTCATGAAGCGCAGGGGGCGGGATCACGAGGCCATGGAGGTTTTCCCACGATGGGAGTTGTGAGATGCTCCAAACAGTAAAGATTCTTTTGCGGGACTATTGAGACCTGTTGGTTGGCTCCAGGACTTCCCATACAGCATAATTCTGAGAATGGTTCTAAGTATGGATGTCTGGGAAGCCTGCCTCTCAATCCAATCATCTCCTAGCGACAAGACGGGTTAGATCTGCTGGATCAGGGGGAGCAACTGAGGGGGCTGAGTTGAAATGGACTCTCCTGTGGATGGGTCCTAATGTGGGTGTGTCTCCATGGAGACCTTGGAATGAGGCGCTGGCACCGGGAACCTGAAATGTCCTTCTAACCAGAGGCTTTGAGAGAGCTCCAACATGCAAGTTTCCCATGTGTAAACGAGATTTGTTCTGATGGGTGCCTCAGGAAAAGCCCTCAGCTGGTATTGGAAACCAGGCTTTTGAAGAGACATGCCTGTAAACCAAAGCTATGGATCCCATTATGGCCTGGGGTCCTGTCTGGTCAATCTTCTTCTCTGGGGACATCCATCTATGGTATGAGTGGAGGTAGATGCTCAGCTGGTGTCAGACGGCCCTTTTTTGTCCCGGACAACCTACACCATTGGTATGGCCTCAGGGAATTTGGAGGTTTCTCCTAATTTGTATGGTTTTGGATAATGGAATGGGCAGAATTCCCATGTTTTGGTAAGGCACAGTCCTAATGTGTGGTTCCAGGGGCCCAGCCTGGAGGGTGTGTGGCCCAGGACTTTGAGGACAGAACTCAAAAAACACAAACTCAGCTTAGGTTTGGGGACGTAGGTATGGCACGGTCGAACTACAAATCATGAGAAGAACTCTTCAGGATATGAAGAAAGAGCGAGTCTGAGGCGCTTGCTTAGGCTTTTGTCTCTGGATTTTGTATCAGCGATGGCCGTGGAATGTCGGGGAGGCCTCATGAGCCATGGACGAATCTTCCTCTCTGTGGATTTGGCCCTATCCCAATTCTTTTTCGTGAATCTGTGGAATGGGAGGACTCCTTTAAGGTTTGTTACCTGAGGTGTCCCACCAAAAGAGGAATTCCAAAGCAGAGCCCTGGGCAAGAGTGAAGGGACAACCCGAACTTGGTTAAAAATTGGGGTCTAGGGGCATGGCAAGCCCAATATGCTCTTTCTTCATGCAGCCACTGAGAGGCCTTGCCTGAGGACCGGGCTCAGGCTGAGGGTCACAATGTGTGTTTGAGACCAATGTGGCCCTCAAGCGTGGGCTGGGTCTCATGTGCCACACTGGTTTCAACTACACTGAAAGTTGGACAACATGCCAACCACGAGGTTTCTTGCCAAGGGAACGAGTTCGGATTTCTGCAACATTTTCAAACCTGGGCAGTGATTGGAGATAAGGTCAAGGTTCTGAAGCCTGAAAACCGAGGTTGGGTAGAGATGACGACCTATGGCCATGGCGGGTCCGATGTGCTCAGTGTGTGGCCAGCTGTCTGGGTGGGGCCAGGAGTTCCAGGCTCAGGCTGTGTCAGAATGGGCAATTGTGCCCACTTCAGCCTATATATTTGGTGTACAGCCAAATGGCGTGCAGGTTGATCCTCATTTGGGGTTTCTGGGTAGCCCCAGAGGGCAATGTTCTTCTTCCAGGGAGCAGGCAGAGTGCCGCATTGTACTTCTGGATTGCCAAACTGGAGGGCTTATGGGCCGGTAGTCTGAGGACGGAACTCCGAGAACACAAGCAAGGCTTAGGTTTTATGTGTGAGGACATGGCAGACCTGAATCGAGAACTCTTGCACCTGAAGTCAGGTTGAGCATCAGACGATGCCTCAGGTTTGACTTTCTGTCCCTGATGGCCCCTTCATAAAGGGGGGGAATCACGAGGCCGTGGGGGTTTTCCCACCATGGGAGTTGTGAGAAGCTCCAAACTGCAAAGATTCTACTGTGGGACAATTGAGACCAGTTGGTTGGCTCCAGGCCAACGATTCTGAGCAGGGTTCTAAGGATGGATGGCTGGGTAGCCCACCTCGCATTCCAATATTCTCCTAGCTACAAGACAGGCTAGATCTGTTGGATCTCGGGGAGCAACCGAGGACGCTGAGTTTAAATGGACTCTCCTGTGGATGGGTCCTAATATGTTTTTGTGTCTATGGAGACTGTGGCATTAAGCGGTGGCACTAGGGCCCTGAAGGCTTCTCCTAAACAGAGGTTTGACACAGGTCCACCATGCAAGTTTCCCATGTGTAGAGGAGATTTGTTCTGATGGGTGAGTCAAGAAACAGCCATATTCTGGTATTGAAATCCAGGCCTCTGAGGAGAGATGCCTGGAAAACAAAGCAATGAATCCGATTAGTGCCTAGGGGCCTGTTGGTTTCTTTTTACCTCGGGCGACATCTATCTATGGGTCAGAGTGCAGGTAGGTGCTCAGATGAACTCAGATTGCCCGTGTTTGTCCTTGGAAGCCAACACTATGGGATGGCCTCAGGGAATTTAAAGGTTTATACTTTTAGTTGCGTTGTCGCCATTGGAATGGGCTCACACAATTCCCTTGCGAGGGCAAGAACAGTCCTCAGGTTGGCTTCAGGGGCCTGAGCCTATAGGGTGTGTAGGCCAGGGCTGTTTGGACAGTTGTCTGAAAACACAAACTCGACTTCTATTTCGGGTCATAGGTAGAGCAGGACTGATCTACAGACCATGAGGAGAACATTTTGGTATATGAAAAAAGGGCGAGTGTGAGGCTATTGCTCATGTTTTTGTCTCTGCATATCATGTCACTCATGGTCGTGAAATTTCCGGGTGACTTCATGGGAAATGGACGAGTCTTACTCTCTGGAGATTTGGCCCCTTCCAAAGAGGTTGGGGTCATTCTGTGGGATGGAAGAAGTCGTTTTTTTTTGTTGTTGTTGCTTTGTTTTGTTTCATTTTTTAACCTCCGTTGTCCCACCACATGAGGAATTCCAGAGTAGAGCTCTGGGGAGGGGTGACTGAACAACCAGAAATCTGCTTAAAAATTGGGGCCTAGGGCTATGTCAAGCCCATTATGACATCTAGTGATCCAGGCTTTGAGAGGACTTACTAGAGGACAGGACTCACCCTGAGGGTCACAATGCATATTTATGCCCTCGTCGCACTCAAGAATAGGCGGGCCTCAGGGTGAATGCTAGTTTCTCCTACAATGAACGTTGGACAACATGCCAACCACAAGGTTTCTTGCCATGTGTAAGGAGAAGTTCTGATTTCTGCATCACACTCACCCCCAGGCAGAGATAAAGTCTAGTTTCTGAGGACTGAAAACTGAGGTAGGGAAGAGATGAGGACCTAAGGCCATGGCGAGTTCTGATGTGCTCAGTGTGCGGTCAGCTGTCTGGGTGTTGGTCAGGAAGTCCGGGCTCAGGTTGTGTCAGACAGTGCATTAGTGCCCAGGTTAGACTATATAATTCGGGCAAAGTCGAGTACCGTGTAGGTTTATCTTCATATAAGGTGCCTGGGCAGCTCTTTAGGCAATATTTTTTTTCCAGAAAGCAGGCCATGTGCTTAATTGTGGGACCGGATTTACCAATCATGAGGGCTTTGAGGCCAGGAGAGTGAGGTCGGAATTCTGAGAACAAAAGTTATACTTGGGCTCAGGGCAAGGGCACGGCAGGTACCCCCTGCAGATCTGAACCAATATCTCATCCATTTCAAGTCAGGGAGAGAATTAGACTTTGGCTTAGGTTGGAGTTTCTGTGCCTGACGGCTCATTCATGAAGGGAGCGGAATCTCGTGTCCATGGAGTTTTTCCCACGTGGGAGTTGTGGGTTGCCCCCTTCAAGAATTCCTTCTGCGGGACAATTGAGACCTTTGGGCAGCTCCAGGACATCCCATATGGAGTGACTCCATAGCACCGTTCGAGGGAGGATGCCTGGGAAGCCAGCCTCGCATTCCAATTGTCTCCTAGCAACAAGCCAGTTTAGATCTGATGGCTCTGCGGGAGCAACCGGGGTGACTGACTTGAAATGGACTTTCCTCAGGATGGGCCCTAATGTGTCTTTGTGTCCATGGGGCCTTGGAATGGGGCCGTGGCACCGGGACCCTGAAGTATTCTCCTAAGCTTTTGACAGAGCTCGATGCACATGTTTCCTTGTGGAGACGAGATTTGTTCTGATTGCTACCTCAGGAAAACACCTATGCTGGTATTGGAATCCAGGCTTTTGAGGAGACATGCCTCTCACCAAAGCAATGGATCCGATTGGCCAGGGTCCTGTCTGGTTCAATCTTCTTCTCTGGGGACATCCATCTATGGTATGAGTGGAGGTTGATGCTCAGCTGCTATCAGACCGCGCTTGTATGTCACGGGCGACATGCCCTATTGGGATGGCCTCAGGGATTTGGAGGGTTCTCCTAATTTTACGGTTTTGGACAATGGAATGGGCAGAGTTCCCATGGATTGGGTAGGCACAGTCCTTATGTGTGGCCCCAGGGACCGCAGCCTGGAGGGTGTGTGGCCCAGGACTTTGAGGACAGAAGTCTGAAAACATAAACTCAGCTTAGGTTTGGAGACGTAGGTATGGCAGGCCCGATCTATAAACCATGAGAAGAACTCTTCAGGATATGAAGAAAAGCGAGTCTGAGGTGCTTGTTCAGTCTTTTGTCTCTAGATTCGGTATCAGCGATGGCCGTGGATTGTCTGGGAAACCTCATGGGCCATGGACGAATCTTCCTCTCTGTGGAATTGGACCGATCCCAATTCTTTTTCGTCAATCTGTGGAATGGGAGGTCTCCTTTCAGGTTGGTTACCTTAGGTGTCCCGCCAAAAGAGGAATTCCAAAGAAGAGCCCTGGGGAAAAGCGAAGGGACAACCCGAATTATGGGTAAAATTTGGGGCCTAGGGGCATGGCAAGCCCAATATGCTGTCTCTTTATCCAGCCACTGAGAGGCCTTACCTGAGGACTGGGATCAGGCTGATGGTCACAATGTGTGTTTGTGACCAATGTGGCCCATAAACATGGGCGGGGCCTCATGGGCCACACTGGTTTCAACTACAATGAACATTGGAAAACATGCCAACCACATGGTTTCTAGCCACGGGGAAGGAGTTGTGATTTCTGCATCACTTACAAGCCTGGGCAGTGATTGGAGATAAGGTCTAGGTTCTGAGACTTGACAACCGAGGTTGGGAAGAGATGACGACCTAAGGACATGGCTCGTCCGGCGTGCTCAGTGTTCGACCAGCTTTCTGGGTGGGGCCAGGAAGTCCAGGCTCAGGCTGTGTCAGAATGGGCAATAGTGCCTAGGTCATCCTATATATTTGGGGTACAGTCGAATGGCATGCAGGTTGATCCTCCTTTGGAGTTTCTGGGTAGCCCCACAGGGCTATGTTTTTCTTCCTGAAGGCTGGCAGAGTGCTGCATTATAGTTCTGGTTTGCAAACTGGAGGGCTTGTGGGTCAGTAGTCTGAAGACGGAAATCTGATAACACAAGCTAGGCTTAGGTTTCTGGGTGAGGACAAGGCAGGAACAATCTACAGACCTGAATCGAGATCTCGTGCTTCTAAAGTCAGGGTGAGGATCAGAAGATCGCTCAGGTTGGTGTTTCTGTCCCTGATGGCCCCTTCATGAAGGGGCGGGGTCTCGAGTTCGTGGGGGTTTTCCCACGATGTTAGTTGTGAGAAGGTCCAAACTGCAAAGATTCTTGTGCAGGACAATTGAGACATGTTGGTTGGCTCCAGGGCAACGATTCCGAGCAGGGTTCTAAGGATGGATTCCTGGGTAGCCCACCTTGCATTCCAATTGTGTCCTAGCAACAAGACAGGTTATATCTGCTGGATCTGGGCGAGCAATCTGGATCTGGGTTGAAATGGACTCTCCTGTGGATGGATCCTAATATGTTTTTGTGTCTATGGAGACCTTGGAATGAAGGGGTGGCACTGGGGTCCTGAAGGGTTTTTTCAAACAGAGGCTTTGACTCAGCTCCAACGTGCAATTTTCCCATATGTAGATGAGATTTGTTCTGACGGATGAGTCAGGAAACAGCCATATGCTGGTATTGAAATCCAGGCCTCTGAGGAGAGATGACTGGATACCACAGCTATGGATCCGAATAGGGCCTAGGGGCCTGTTCGTACATTTTTAACTCTGGGGACATCAGTCTATGCGTCTGAGAGCATGTAGGTGCTCAGATGGGCTCAGATTGCCCCTGTTTGTCCTGGGAAGCCACCACTATTGGGATGGCCTCAGGGAGTTTGCAGGTTTATCCTATTAGTAGGTTGTGGCCATTGGAATGGGCACATACAATTCCCTTGTAGAGGGCAAGTACAATCCTCAGGTTTGGCTCCAGGGGCCTGAGCCTGTAGGGTGTGTAGGCAGAGCTGTTTGGACAGTCTGAAAACACAAACTCGGCTTATGTTTCAGGTCATAGGTATGGCAGGATTGATCTACAGACCATGAGGAGAACTCTTCGGGATATGAATAAGGGGCGAGTGTGAAGCTCGTGCTCAAGTTTTTGTCTCTGGATATCGTGTCACTCATGGTCGTGAAATTTCCTGGTGACTTCATGGGAAATGGACGAGTCTTACACTCTGGGGGTTTGGCCCCGTACAAGGAGTTTTGGGTCATTCTGGGGATGGAAGAAGTCCGTTTTGTTGTTGTTGTTGATTTGCCTTGTTTTGTTTTTTAACCTCAGGTGTCCCACCAAATGGGGGATTCCAGAGTAGAGCCCTGGGGAGGGCCGACCGGACAACAAGAAATGTGGTTAAAAATTGTGGCCTAGGGACATGTCAAGCACATTATGACATCTAATGGTCGAGCCACTGAGAGGACTTACTAGAGCACAGGACTCACGCTGAGGGTCACAATGCGTGTTTATGCCCACTTCGCAAACAAGAATGGGCAGGGCCTCATGGTGAATCCTGGTTTCTCGTACACTGAACGTTGGACAACATGCCAAACATAAGGTTTCTTGCCATGGGTAAGGAAGAGTTCTGATTTCTGCATCACAGGCACCACTGGGCAGTGATTGGAGATAAGGTCTAGGTTCTGAAGCCTAAAAACTGAGGTAGGGAAGAGATGATGACCTAAGGCCATGGCGGGTCTGATGTGCTCAGTGTGCGGTCAGCTGTCTGGGTGTTGGTCAGGAGATCCGGGCTCAGGTTGTGTCAGAGAGTGCATTAGTGCCCAGTTTAGACTATATATTATGGGTACAGTCGAGTGCCATGTAGATTTATCCTCATATAAGTTGTCTGGGCAGCTCATTAGGCAAAATTTGTTTTCTAGAGGGCAGGCAGAGTGCTTAATTGTCGGTCCGGAATTTTAAACTTGAGGGATTCGTGTCCAGGAGTGTGAGGACGGAAGTCTGAGAACACAAGCTAGACTTGGGTTTCAGGGTGAGGACACGGCAGGTACCACTGTAGATCTGAACCTATATCTCATGCATCTGAAGTCAGGGCGAGGATCAGACGTTGGCTCAGGTTGGAGTTTCTGTGCATGACGGACCCTTCATGAAGGGAGCGGAATCTCAAGGCCATGGAGTTTTTCCCACGTTGGGAGTTGTGGGATGCCCACTTCAAGGATTCCTTCTGCGGGACAATTGAGACCTGTTGGGCAGCTTCAGGACATCCCATATGGAATGACTCCAGGGCACTGTTCGAGGTTGGATGCCTGGGAAGCCGGCCTCACATTCCAATTGTCTCCCAGCAACAAGACAGTTTAGATCTGATGGCTCTGCGGGAGAAACCGGGGTGGGTGACTTGAAATGGACTTTCCTGAGGATGGGTCCTAATGTGTGTTTGTGTCCATGAGGGCCTTAAAATGGGGCGGTGGCACCGAGACCCTGAAGTATTCTCCTAAGCTTTTGACATAGCTCGATGCACAAGGTTCCTTGTGGAGACGAGATTTGTTTTGATGCGTGCCTCAGGAAAACCTCTATGCTGGTATTGGAATCCAGGCTTTTGAGGAGACATGCCTGTAATCCAAAGCAATGTATCCGATTATGGCCTAGGGTCCTGTCTGGTTCAATCTTCTTCTCAGGGGACATCCATATATGGTATGAGTGGAGGTAGATGCTCAGCTGGTATCAGACCGCCCTTGTTTGTCCTGTGCGACCTGCACTATTGGGATGGCCTCAGCGATTTGTAGGGTTCTCCAAATTTTACTGTTTTGGACAATGGCATCGGCAGTATTCCCATGGATTGGGTAGGCACAGTCCTACTGTGTGACTCCAGGGGCCCCAGCCTGGAGGGTGTGTGGCCCAGGACTTTGAGGACAGAAGTCTGAAAACACAAACTCAGCTTAGGTTTGGGGACGTAGGTATGGCAGGCCCGATCTATAAACCATGAGAAGAACTCTTCCGGATATGAAGAAAGAGTGAGTCTGAGGGGCTTGCTCAGGCTTTTGTCTCTGGATTTTGTATCAGAGATGGCCGTGGAATGTTGGGGAGGCCTCATGGGCCATGGACGAATCTTCCTCTCTGTGGATTTGGCCCGATCCCAATTGTTTTTCGTCAATCTGTGGAATGGGAGGACTCCTTTCAGGTTTGTTACCTCAGGTGTCCCGCCAAAAGAGGAATTCCAAAGAAGAGCCCTGGGGAAAAGTGAAGGGAGAACCCGAACTATGGGTAAAATTTGGGGCCTAGGGGCATGGCATGCCCAATATGCTATCTCTTCATCCAGCCACTGAGAGGCCTTGTTGAGGACTGGGATCAGGGTGAAGGTCACAATGTGTGCTTTTGACCAATGTGGCCCACAAACATGAGCGGGGCCTCATGGGCCACCCTGGTTTCAACTACACTGAACGTTGGACAACATGCCAACCACATGGTTTCTTGCCACGGGGAAGGAGTTGTGTTTTCTGCATCTCTTTCAAGCCTGGGCAGTGATTGGAGATAAGGTCTAGGTTCTGAAACTTGACAACCGAGGTTGGGAAGAGATGATGACCTAAGACCATGGCGGGTCCGATGTGCTCAGTGAGCGGCCAGCTTTCTGTGTGGGGCCAGGTAATCCAGGCTCAGGCTGTGTCAAAAAGGGCAATAGTGCCCAGGTCAGCCTATATATTTGGGGTACAGTCGTATGGCGTGCAGGTTGATCCTCTTTTGGAGTTTCTGGGTAGCCCCAGAGGGTAATGTTTTTCTTCCTGAGGGCAGGAAGAGTGCTGCATTATAGTTCTGGTTTTCAAACTGGAGGCTTGTGGTCCAGTAGTCTGAGGAAGGAAATCTGAGAACAAGCTAGGCTTAGGTTTCTGGGTGAGGACAAGGCAGGAACAATCTACAGACCTGAATCGAGATCTCGTGCTTATGATGTCAGGGCGAGGATCAGAAGATCGCTCAGGTTGGAGTTTCTGTCCCTGATGGCCCTTCATGAAGGGGCGGGGGGGTCATGAGGCCGTGGGGGTTTTCCCACGATGTTAGTTGTGAGAAGCTCCAAACTGCAAAGATTCTTCTGCAGGACAATTGAGACCTGTTGGTTGGCTCCAGGGCAACGATTCCGAGCAGGGTTCTAAGGATGGATGGCTGGGTAGCCCACCTCGCATTCCAATTGTGTCCTAGCAACAAGACAGGTTAGATCTGCTGGATCTGGGGGAGCAACCCAGGAGGCTGAGTTGAAATAAACTCTCCTGTGGATGGGTCCTAATGTCTTTTTGTGTCTATGGAGACGTTGGAATGTAGCGGTGGCACTGGGGTCCTGAAGGGTTTTTCCAAACAGAGGCTTTGACACAGCTCCAACGTGCAAGTTTCCCATATGTAGATGAGATGTTTTCTGATGGGTGAGTCAAGAAACAGCCATACGCTGGTATTGAAATCCAGGCCTCTGAGGAGAGATGACTGGATACCACAGCAATGGATCCGAATAGTGCCTAGGGGCCTGTTCGTTCCTTTTTACCTCTGGGGACATCAGTCTATGCGTCTGAGTGCAGGTAGGTGCTCAGATGAGCTCAGATTGCCCCTCTTTGTCCTGGGAAGCCACCAGTATTGGGATGGCCTCAGGCAGTTTGGAGGTTTATCCTATTAGTAGGGTTGTGGCCATTGGAATGGGCACATACAATTCCCTTGTAGAGGGCAAGTACAGTCCTCAGGTTTGGCTCCAGGGGCCTGAGCCTGTAGGGTGTGTAGGCCAGAGCTGTTTGGACAGTTGTCTGAAAACACAAACGCGGCTTATGTTTCGGGTCATAGGTATGGCAGGACTGATCTACAGACCATGAGGAGAACTCTTCAGGATATGAAAAAAGGGCGAGTGTGAGGCTCGTGCTCAAGTTTTTGTCTCTGGATATCGTGTCACTCATGGTCGTGAAATTTCCGGGTGACTTCATGGGAAATGGACGAGTCTTACTCTCTGGGGTTTTGCCCCGTCCCAAGAGTTTTGGGTCATTCTTGGGATGGAAGAAGTCCGTTTTGTTGTTGTTGTTGTTGATTTGTTTTGTTTTGTTTTTTAACCTCAGGTGTCTCACCAAATGAGGTATTCCAGAGTAGAGCCCTGGGGAGGGCCGACCGGACAACCAGAAATCTGGTTAAAAATTGTGGCCTAGGCACATGTCAAGCCCATTATGACATCTAATGGTCGAGCCACTGAGAGGACTTACTAGAGCACAGGACTCACGCTGAGGGTCACAATGCGTGTTTATGCCCTCTTCGCACTCAAGAATTGGCGGGGCCTCCGGGTGAATGCTGGTTTCTCCTACACTGAACGTTGGACAACATGCCAACCACAAGGTTTCTTGCCATGGGTAAGGACAAGGTCTGATTTCTGCATCACAGGCACCCCTGGGCAGTGGTTGGAGATAAGGTCTAGGTTCTGAAGCCTGAAAAACCGCAGTTGGGAAGAGATGATAACCTAAGGCCATGGCGGTTCTGATGTGCTCAGTGTGCGGTCAGCTGTCTGGGTGTTGGTCAGGAGGTCCGAGCTCAGGTTGTGTCAGACAGTGCATTAGTGCACAGGTTAGACTATATACTTTGGGTATAGTCGAATGCCATGTAGATTTATCCTCATATAAGGTGCCTGGGCACTCATTAGGCCAAATTTTTTTTTCTAGAGGGCAGGCAGAGTGCTGCATTGTGGGTCTGGAATTGCGAAACTTCCGGGCTTCGGGGCCTGGAGTGTGAGGACGGAAGTCTGAGAACACAAGCTAGACTTGGGTTTCAGGGCCAGGGCACGGCAGGTACCCCTGTAGATCTGAACCTATATCTCATGCATCTGAAGTCAGGGCGAGGTTCAGAAGTTGGCTCAGGTTGGAGTTTCTGTGCATGACGGCCCCTTCATGAAGGGAGCGGAATCTCGAGGCCATGGAGGTTTTCCCACGTTGGGAGTTGTGGGATGCCCCCTTCAAGGATTCCTTCTGCGGGACAATTGAGACTTGTTGGGCAGCTCCAGGACATCCCATATGGAATGACTCCAGGTCACCGTTCGAGGATGGATGCCTGGGAAGCCCGCCTCGCATTCCAATTGTCTCCTAGCAACAAGACAGTTTAGATCTGATGGCTTAGCGGGAGAAACCAGGGTGGCTGACTTGAAATGGACTTTCCTGAGGATGGGTCCTAATGTGTGTTTGTGTCCATGAGGGCCTTAAAATGGGGCGGTGGCACCGGGACCCTGAAGTATTCTCCTAAGCTTTTGACATAGCTCGATGCACAAGGTTCCTTGTGGAGACGAGATTTGTTTTGATGGGTGCCTCAGGAAAACCTCTATGCTGGTATTGGTATCCAGGCTTTTGAGGAGACATGCCTGTAATCCAAAGCAATGTATCCGATTATGGCCTAAGGTCCTGTCTGGTTCAATCTTCTTCTCAGGGGACATCCATCTATGGTATGAGTGGAGGTAGATGCTCAGCTGGAATCAGACCGCCCTTGTTTGTCCCGGGCGACCTGCACTATTGGGATGGCCGCAGGGATTTGGAGGGTTCTCCAAATTTTACTGTTTTGGACAATGGAATCGGCAGAATTCCCATGGATTGGGTAGGCACAGTCCTAATGTGTGACTCCAAGGGCCCCAGCCTGGAGGGTGTGTGGCCTAGGACTTTGAGGACAGAAGTCTGAAAACACAAACTCAGCTTAGGTTTGGGGACGTAGGTATGGCAGGCCCGATCTATAAACCTTAAGAAGACCTCTTTTGGTTATGAAGAAAGAGCGAGTCTGAGGCGCTTGCTCAGGCTTTTGTCTCTGGATTTTGTATCAGAGATGGCCGTGGAATGTCGGGGAGGCCTCATGGGCCATGGACGAATTTTCCTCTCTGTGGATTTGGCCCGATCCCAATTGTTTTTCGTCAATCTGTGGAATGGGAGGACTCCTTTCAGGTTTGTTACCTCAGGTGTCCCGCCAAAAGAGGAATTCCAAAGAAGAGCCCTGGGGAAAAGTGAAGGGAGAACCCGAACTATGGGTAAAATTTGGGGCCTAGGGGCATGGCAAGCCCAATATGCTATCTCTTCATCCAGCCACTGAGAGGCCTTATTGAGGACTGGGATCAGGGTGAGGGTCACAATGTGTGGTTTTGACCAATGTGGCCCACAAACATGAGCGGGGCCTCATGGGCCACCCTGGTTTCAACTACACTGAACGTTGGACAACATGCCAACCACATGGTTTCTTGCCACGGGGAAGGAGTTGTGTTTTCTGCATCTCTTTCAAGCCTGGGCAGTGATTGGAGATAAGGTCTAGGTTCTGAAACTTGACAACCGAGGTTGGGAAGAGATGACGACCTAAGACCATGGCGGGTCCGATGTGCTCAGTGAGCGGCCAGCTTTCTGTGTGGGGCCAGGTAATCCAGGCTCAGGCTGTGTCAAAAAGGGCAATAGTGCCCAGGTCAGCCTATATATTGGGGGTACAGTCGTATGGCGTGCAGGTTGATCCTCTTTTGGAGTTTCTGGGTAGCCCCAGAGGGCAATGTTTTTCTTCCTGAGGGCAGGAAGAGTGCTGCATTATAGTTCTGGTTTTCAAACTGGAGGCTTGTGGTCCAGTAGTCTGAGGAAGGAAATCTGAGAACAAGCTAGGCTTAGGTTTCTGGGTGAGGACAAGGCAGGAACAATCTACAGACCTGAATCGAGATCTCGTGCTTATGATGTCAGGGCGAGGATCAGAAGATCGCTCAGGTTGGTGTTTCTGTCCCTGATGGCCCTTCATGAAGGGGCGGGGGGGTCATGAGGCCGTGGGGGTTTTCCCACGATGTTAGTTGTGAGAAGCTCCAAACTGCAAAGATTCTTCTGCAGGACAATTGAGACCTGTTGGTTGGCTCCAGGGCAACGATTCCGAGCAGGGTTCTAAGGATGGATGGCTGGGTAGCCCACCTCGCATTCCAATTGTGTCCTAGCAACAAGACAGGTTAGATCTGCTGGATCTGGGGGAGCAACCCAGGAGGCTGAGTTGAAATGGACTCTCCTGTGGATGGATCCTAATATGTTTTTGTGTCTATGGAGATCTTGGAATGAAGCGGTGGCACTGGGGCCCGATGGGTTTTTTCAAACAGAGGCTTTGACACAGCTCCAACGTGCAAGTTTCCCATATGTAAATGAGATTTGTTCTGAGGGATGAGTCAGGAAACAGCAATACGCTGGTATTGAAATCCAGGCCTCTGAGGAGAGATGACTGGATAGCACAACAATGAATCCAAATAGTGCCTAGGGGCCTGTTCGTACCTTTTTACCTCTGGGGACATCAGTCTATGCATCTGAGTGCATGTAGGTGTCAGATGGGCTCAGATTGCTCCTGTTTGTCCTGGAGAGCCACCACTATTGGGATGGCCTCAGGGAGTTTGGAGGTTTATCCTATTAGTAGGTTGTGGCCATTGGAATGGGCACATACAATTCCCTTGGAGAGGGCAAGTACAGTCCTCAGGTTTGGCTCCAGGGGCCTGAGCCTGTAGGGTGTGTAGGCAGAGCTGTTTGGACAGTTGTCTGAAAACACAAACGCGGCTTATGTTTCGGGTAATAGGTATGGCAGTATAGATCTACAGACCATGAGGAGAACTCTTCGGGATATGAAAAAAGGGCGAGTGTCAGGCTCTTGCTCAAGTTTTTGTCTCTGGATATCGTGTCACTCATGGTCATGAAATTTCCGGTTGACTTCATGGGAAATGGACGAGTCTTACTCTCTGGTGGTTTGTCCCCATCGCAAGATTTTGGGGTCATTCTGTGGGATGGAAGAAGTCCGTTTTGTTGTTGTTGTGATTTGCCTTGTTTTGTTTTTTAACCTCAGGTGTCCCACCAAATGACGTATTCCAGAGTAGAGCCCTGGGGAGGGCCGACTGGACAACCAGAAATCTGGTTACAAATTTGGGCCTAGGGACATGTCAAGCCCATTATGACATCTAATGGTCGAGCGACGGAGAGGACTTACTAGAGGACAGGACTCACACTGAGGGTCACAATGCGTGTTTATGCCCACTTCGCAAACAAGAATGGGCGGGGCCTCATGGTGAATCCTGGTTTCTCCTACACTGAACGTTGGACAACCTGCCAATGACAAGATTTCTTGCCATTGGTAAGGAAGAGTTCTGATTTCTGCATCACAGTCACCCTTGGGCAGTGATTGGAGATAAGGTCTAGATTCTGAAGCCTGAAAACAGAGGTAGGGAAGAGATGATAACCTAAGGCCATGGCGGGTCTGATGTGCTCAGTGTGCGGTCAGCTGTCTGGGTGTTGGTCAGGAGGTCCGGGCTCAGGTTGTGTCAGACAGTGCATTAGTGCCCCCGTAGACTATATAATTTGGGTAAAGTCGAGTGCCATGTAGATTTATCCTCATATAAGTTGTCTGGGCAGCTCATTAGGCAAAATTTGTTTTCTAGAGGGCAGGCAGAGTGCTTCATTGTCGGTCCGGAATTGCCCACCTGAGGGCTTCGTGTCCAGGAGTGTGAGGACGGAAGTCTGAGAACACAAGCTGGACTTGTGTATCAGGGCGAGGACACGGCAGGGACCACTGTAGATCTGAACCAATATCTCATGCATCTGAAGTCAGGGCGAGGATCAGACGTTGTCTCACATTGGAGTTTATGGGCATGACGGCCCCTTCATGAAGAGAGCGAAATCTCGAGGCCATGTAGGTTTTCCCACGTTGGGTGTTGTGGGATGCCCCCTTCAAGGATACCTTCTGCGGGACAATTGAGACCTGTTGGGCAGATTCAGGACATCCCATATGGAATGACTCCAGGGCACCATTCGAGAATGGATGACTGGGAAGCCCGCCTCGCATTCCAATTTTCTCCTAGCAACAAGAGAGTTTAGATCTGATGGCTCTGCGTGAGCAACAGGAGTGACTGACTTGAAATGGACTTTCCTGAGGATGGGTCCTAATGTGTGTTTGTGTCCATGAGGGCCTTAAAATGGGGCGGTGGCACCGGGACCCTGAAGTATTCTCCTAAGTTTTTGACATAGCTCGATGCACAAGGTTCCTTGTGGAGACGAGATTTGTTTTGATGGGTGCCTCAGGAAAACCCCTATGCTGGTATTGGAATCCAGGCTTTTGAGGAGACATGCCTGTAAACCAAAGCAATGTATCCGATTATGGCCTAGGGTCCTGTCTGGTTCAATCTGCTTCTCAGGGGATATCCATCTATGTTATGAGTAGAGGTAGATGCTCAGCTGGTATCAGACCGCCCTTGTTTGTCCCGGGCGACCTGCACTATTGGGATGGCCTCAGGGATTTGGAGGGTTCTCCTAATTTTACGGTTTTGGACCATGGAATGGGCAGAATTCCCATGGATTGGGTAGACACAGTCCTAATGTGTGACACCTGGGGCCCCAGCCTGGAAGGTGTGTGGCCCAGGACATTGGACCAGAAGTCTGAAAACACAAACTCAGCTTAGCTTTGGGGAGGTAGGTATGGCAGGCCCGATCTATAAACCATGAGAAGAACTCTTTCGGATATAAAGAAAGAGCGAGTCTGAGGCACTTGCTCAGGCTTTTGTCTCTGGATTTTGTATCAGCGATGGCCGTGGAATGTCGGGGAAGCCTCCTGGGCCATGGACGAATCTTTCTCTCTGGGGATTTGGTCCGATCCCAATTGCTTTTCATCAATCTGTGGAATGGGAGGACTCCTTTCAGGTTTGTTACCTCAGGTGTCCCGCCAAAAGAGGAATTCCAAAGATGAGCCCTGGGGAAAAGTGAAGGGAGAACCCGAACTATGGGTAAAATTTGGGGCCTAGGGGCATGGCAAGCCGAATATGCTGACTCTTCATCCAGCCACTGAGAGGCCTTACACGAGGCCTGGGATCAGGCTGAGGGACACAATGTGTGTTTGTGACCAATGTGGCCCATAAACATGGGTGGGGCATCATGGGCCACACTGGTTTCAACTACACTGAACGTTGGAAAAACATGCCAACCACTAGGTTTCTTGCCAAGGCGAAGGAGAAGTTCTGATTCTTGTATCACGTTCACTCCTGAGCAGTGAGTGGAGATAAGGTCTAGGTTCTGAAGGTGAAAACTGAGGTTGTGTAGAGTTGATGCCCTAAAGCCATTGTGGGTGTGATATGCTCTGTTTATGGCCAGCTGTCTGGGTGTTGGACTGGAGGTCTGCCCTCAGGCTGTTTCAGACAGGGCTTTAGTGCACAGGCTAGACTGTATAATTGGGGTTTGGTCGAGTGGCATGCAGGTTGTTACTCATTTGGCGTTTCTGGTTAGGCCTATAGGGCAACATTTTTCTTCTGGAGGGCAGGCAGAGTGCTGCATTGTGTCTCCAGAATTGCCAAACTGGAGGGGTGTGGCCAGGATTGTGAGGAAGGAAGTCTGAAAACACAAGCTAGCACGAGTTTTGGGGCCAAGAGCATGGCAGGCCCACTCTGCAGGGGCTGAATCGAGATCTCCTGCAGGTGAGGTCAGGGCGAGTATCAGATGTTGCCTCAAGCTGGAGTTTGTGTCCATGACGGCCCCTTCCTGAAGGGGGTGGGGGCGTCATGAGGCCAGGGAGGTTTCCCTACACTGGGAGTTGTGAGCTGCTCCCAACTTCAAAGTTTCCTTCTTCAGGACAGTCGAGTACTATTGTATGGTTCCAGGATGCCCCATACAGAAAGACTCGAGAGCAGGGCCCTAAGCATGGATGCCGAGAAACGCCAACTCACCTTCCCATTGCCTGGTCGAGACAAGGCACGCTCAATCTGCGGGCTTTTGGGTGAGCTACCCAGAACGCTGAGTTTAAATGGACTCTCCTGAGGATGAGTCATAATGTGGGTTGGTGGCCAAGGAGACCTTGGAATGTGGCAGTAGCTAAGGGACTCTGCAGGAATCTCCAACCCGAAGGGCTTGACACAACTCCAACAAGGAAGCTTCCCATGTGGAGATGAGAGGTCTTCTGTCTGGTGCCTCAGGAAAGCCCCGTATGCTGGTCTTCGAACCCAGGCCTCTGAGGAGTGATACCTGGACACCAAAGCAAGAGTTCATAATAGGGCCTAGGGGCCTGTCTGGTTCAATCTTCTGTCTCTGCGGATATCTGTCTGTGTGTCTGCATGGAGGTAGTAGTTGCTCAGCTTGTGTCATAATGCCAGTATTTGTCCAGTGCGGCTTGTGGTAGTGGGATGTCCTTGGGGACCTTGAGGTTTCTACTATTTTGTAGAGTTGTGGCCAATGGAATGGGCAGTTTCTTAGGAGAGAGCAGGCACAGTTCTGTGGTGTGGCTCCAGAGACCCCAGCCTGGAGGCTGTGTGGGCCATGGCTGTGCAGACAGACATCCAAAAACCCTAACTCAGCTCAGGTTTGGGGCCGAGGTTACGGCAGGCCTGATCTACAGTCCATGAGGGGAGCTCCTCTTGATATGAAAGAAGGGTGAGAGGGAGGCAGTCGCTCAGGCTTTTGTCTCTGGATGTTTTGTCCACAATGGCCGTTTAATGTAGGAGTTGCCTCATGGGTCGTAGAAGTCTCCCTCTCTGGTAGTTTGTCCAGCCCCCAAGAGTTTGGGGTCATTCTGTGGGAAGGAAAGTGTCCTGTTTCTGCTTCATGTGTCCCCCCAGTAGAGGGATTCTAGAGCATAGCAGTGGGTACTGACAACTGGAATACTTGCCCTCTGGTTAAGCCTGGGGGCCTATGGATATGACAAGCCTCATATGCAGGATCTTGGTCCAGCCACTGAGAGGCGTTACTTTAATATGGGACTCACGCTGCAGGTCACAATGCATGTCTGTGCCCTAGGCGGCCCTCAAGCACTGGCGTGGCCTTTCGGACAATGCAGGTTTTCCCACATTGAACGTTGGACAACATGCCAACCACAAGGTTTCTGGCCATGGGGAAGGAGGAATTCTAATTTCTGCATCACGTTCACCCCTGGGCAGTGATTGGAGATAAGGTCTAGGTTCTGAAGCTTGAAAACCGAGGTTGGGAAGAGATGACGACCTACAGCCATAGCGGGTCCTATGTGTCCAGGTTGGGGCCAGCTGTCTGGGTATCATTTGGGATGTCTTGTCTCAGGCTGTGCCAGACAGGGCATTAGTATACAGGGTAGGCTGTATAATTGCTTTACAATCAAGTGGCATGCATTAGAAAATCATTTGGGGTTTCTTATTAGCAGCATAGGGCAAAGTTTTTCTTCTGGAGGGCAGGCAGAGTGCTGCATTGTGGCATCGGAATTCCCAAACTGGAGGGCTTGTGGGCCAGGAGAGTGAGAACGGAAGTCTGAGAACACAAGCTAGGCTTAGGTTTCGGGGCAAGGACATGGCAGGCACACTCTGCAGAGCTGAATTGAGATCTCATGCGTCTGAAGTCAGGTCGAGATTCAGACTTTGGCTCAGGATTGAGTTTCTGTCCATGTTGGCCCCTTCAGGAAGGGGGGACATTATGAGCCCATGGGGGTTTTCCCTCTATTGGAGTTGTGAGATGCTCCAAACCGCAAGGATTCCTTCTGTGGGACAATTAAGATTTGTTGGATGGCTCCAGGACGTCTTATAAGGTATTTTTCCAGAACAGGGTTCTAAGTATGAATGCCTGGGCAGCCAGCCTCACATTCCAATTGTCTCCTAGCAACAAGAAACGTTTGATCTGCTGGCTTGGGGTAGCAACAGAGGGGGCTGAGTTGAAATGGACTTTCCTGAGGATGGTCTTAATGTTGGTTTGAGTCCATGGAGACCTTGGTATGGGGTAGTGGCACCAGGGCCCTGAAGGATTCTCCTAACCAGAGGTTATGACAAAGCTCCAATGAGCAAGTTTTCCATGGGGAGACGAGATTTGTTCTTATTGGTGCCTCAGGAAACCACCATATGCTGGTATTGGAAAGGAGGCCTCTGAGGAGAGATGCCTGAAAACCAAAGCAATGGATCTGATTAGGGCCTAGGGGCCTGTCCGGTTCAATATTCTTCTCTGGGGACATCTGTTGTCTGAGTGGAGGTAGTTGCTCAGCTGGTTTGAGATCACCCCTGTTTGTCCTGGGCGGCCTACACTAATGGGATGGCTTCGGTGACTTTGGAGGTTTTTCCTCATTTGCAAGGTTGTGGCCAATGGAATGGGAAGAATTCCCTTGAAAGGGAAGCACAGTCCTGAGGTGTGGCTCCAGGTACCCAATTGTGGAGCGTGTTTGGTCCAGGGCTATTTGGACAAAAGTCTGAAAACACAAACTCCACTTAGGTTGGTGGATGTAGGTATGGCCGACCCGATCTATAGACCGTGAGGAGAACTCTTCGGGATATGAACAAAGGGCGAATGTGAGGTGCTGGCTCATGCTTTTTTTTTTTTTTCTGGAATTGTGTCACCGATTGCCATGGAATGTCGGGGTGTCCTCATGGGTCATTGATGAGGCTCCCTTTCTGGGGATTTGACCCGATCCCAAGAGTTTGGGGTCATTCTGTGGGAAGGGAGGAGGCCTTTCTTGTTTTTTTGTTTATTTTTTTAGTATTATTTTTTTTTATAACCTAAGGTGGACCACCAAAAGAGGGATCCAAGAGCAGAGTCCTGGCGAGGAGCGACTGGACAACCAGACCTCTGGTTAACATTGGGACCTAAGAACATGGCAAGCCCCATATGTGGACTCTTGGTCCAGACACTGAGAGGCCTTCCTTGAGGATAGGTCTCACACTGAGTTTCACAATGTGTTTTTGTGCCCAAGGAGCCTCTCAAGTCAGGGCGTGGCCTAATGTACCATGCTGGTTTCTCCTACACTGAACGTTGCACAATATGGCAACGACAATTTTTCTGGCCATGGGGAAGAAGGAGTTCTAATTTCTGCAACACTTTCACTCCTGGACTGTGATTGGATTTAAGGTCTAGGTTCTGAAGCCTGAAAACTGAGGTTTGGAAGAGATGAAGACCTAAGGCCATGGTGTGGCTGATGTGCTCAGTGTTCGGCCAGCTGTTGAGTGTGGGTTGGGAGGTGCAGGGTCAGGCTGTGGCAGACAGGGAATTAGTGCCCAGGCTAGACTGTATCATTGGGGTGCAGTCGAGTTTCGTGCAGGATGGTACTCATTTGTGGTTACTGGGTAGCCCCAGAGGGCAACGTTTTTCTTCTGGAGGGAAGACACAGTGCCACATAGTGGCTCCAGAATTCCCAAACTGGAAGTCTTGTGGGCCAGGAGTGTGAGAAAAAAATTCTGAGAACACAAGCCAGACTTAGATTTCGGGGTGAGGGGACGGCAGGCACCCTCTGCAGAGATGATTCGAGATCCTGTATGCCTGAAGACAGAGCTAGGATCAGACGTTGGCTTACGTCGGAGTTTCTGTCCATGACGGCCCCTTCATGAAGGGGACGGTGTCACGAGGACATGGAGGTTTTCCCACGATGGGAATTGTGAGATGCTCCAAACCGCAATGATTCCTTCTGTGGGACAGTCGAGACCTGTTGGATGGCTCCAGGACATCCCATAAGGAAGTTATCCAGAGCAGGGTTCTAAGGATGAATGCCTGGGCAGCCTGCCTCCCATTCCAGGTGTCTCATAGCGCCAAGGCCAGTTCGATCTGCTGTATCTAGGGGAGCAACCGAGGCGGGTGTGTTGAAATGGGTGAGATGAGGATGGGTCATAATGTGCATTTGTGTCCATGGAGACTTTGGAAGGGGGTGCTTGATCCGGGGCCTTGAGGGACGTTCATAACCGGAGGTTTTGATGGGCTCTAAAGAGTACGTTTCCTATGTAGAGAAGAAAATTGTTTTGATGAGTCCCTAAGGAATCTCCCATATGCTGGTATGGGAAACCAGGCCTCTGAGGTAGATGACTGGAAACAAAAGCAATCGAGATGATTAGGGGCTAGGTGCCTGTCCGGTTCAATCTCTTTCCTGAGGATACGTGTCTAAGGATCTGAGGGGATGTAGTTGCTCAGCTTGTGTCAGATCGCACCTGTTTGTCCTGGGCAGCCTATAATATTGGGATGGCTTCCGGACTTTGGAGTTTCTCCTAATCTATAGGTTTGTGGCCAATGGAATGGGCAGAAATCCCCTGGAGAGGGCAGGCACAGTTCTGAGTTTGGCTCTAGGGGCCCAGCCTTGAGGCTGTGTGGGCCAGGCCTGTGGGGACAAAAGTCTGAAAACACAAACTCCTCTTAGGATTGGGGACATAGGTATGGCACGCCCAATCTACAGACTGTGATAACACTTAGGGATATGAAAAAGGGTGAGTTTGAGGTGCTTGCTCAGGTTTTGTCTCTGGATTTGTGTCAACAATGTGGGTGGAATGCTGGCGTGGCCTCATCGGTTGTGGATGGCTTTCCTTCTCTGAGGATTTGACCCGATCCCAAGAGTTTGGGTACATTCTGTGGGATGGGGGGAGTCTTTTCTGTTTTTTATTTTATTTTATTTTATATTTTATTTTATGTACCTCAAGTGTCCCAATAAAAGAGGGATTCCAGAGCAGAGTCCTTGGGAGGGACAACTGGATATCCCCACCTCTGTTTAAGTTTGGGGGCCTAGGGGCATGGCAAGTCCAATAGGCGGGCTCTTGATTCAGACACTGAGAGGCCTTCCTTGAGGACAGGGCTCATGCTGAGGTTCACAATGCCTATTTGTGCCCAACAAGGCCCTCAAGCATGGGAAGTGCCTCATTGGCCACGCTAGATTATTCTACACTGAACGTTGAAGAATATGCCAACCACAAGGTTTCCAGCCATGGCGAAGGAAGAGTTGTGATTTCTGCATCACGTTAACCCCTGGACAGTGATTGGAGTTTAGGTCTAGGTTCTGAAACCCGAAAACTGAGGTTGGAAGAGATGAAGACCTAAGGACCTGATGGGTCCAATGAGCTCAGTGTGCAGCCAGCTGTTGAGCATAGGTCTGGAGGTGTGGGCTCATGCTGTGTCAGACAAGGCATTAGACAGGGTAGACTGCATATTTGGGGTGCAGTCGAGTGGCGTTCAGTTGATCCTTATTCGGGTTTCTAGGTAGCTCCATAAGGCAACGTTTTTCTTCTGGAGGGCAGGCAGTGTGCTGCGTTATGGCCCCAGTATTGCCAATCTGTAGGGCTTTTGGGGCAGGGGTGTGAGGACGGTAGTCTGAGAACACAAGCTAGGCTTAGTTTTGGGGGTGAGTGCACAGAAGGCACACTCTGCAGAGCTGAATCAAGATCTCATGCACCTGAAGTCAGGGCGAATATCAGACGTTTGCTCAGGTTGGAGTTTCTGTCCATGATGGCCCCTTTATAAAGTGGAGCGTCTCAAGAGACCATGTAGATTTTCCCACAATGGGAGTTATGAGATGCTCCAGACTGCAAATATTCCTTCTGTGGGACACTTGAGACCTGTTGGATGGCTCTAGGATGTCCCATGTGGAACGACTCCAGAGTAGGGTTCTAAGGATGGATGCCTGGGCAGCCCGCCTCCCATTCTAGTTGTCTCCTAGCAACAAGGCAGGTTTGATCTGCAGGCCCTGGGGGAGAAACCAAAGGGGTTGAGTTGACATGGACTCTCCCGACAATAGATCATAATGTGGGTTTAAGTCCATGGAGACCTTGGAATGGGGCGCTTGATCCGGGGCCCTGAAAGATTCTCCTAAACAGAGGTTTTTATAGAGCTCCAAAGAGTACATTTCCTATGTGGAGATGAGATTTTTCTGATGAGTGCCTCAGTAATCCCCCGTATTCTGGTATTGGAAACCAGGCCTCTGAGGAGAGATGCCTGGAAAAAAAAGCAATGGATCTGATTAGAGCCTAAGTGCCTGTCCAGTTCAATCTTATTCTATGGGGATATCTGTCTCTGGGTCTGAGTGGAGGTAGTTTCCTAACTTGTGAGAGATCATCCCTGTGTGTCCTGGGCATCCAACATTATTCGGATGGCCTCGGTGAGTTTGGAGGATTCTCCTAATCTATTGGGTTGTGGCCAATGGAAATAGCAGAATTCCCCTGGAGAGGGAAGCCACAGTCCTGAGGTGTGGCTCCAGGGGCCCCAGCTTGGATGGTGTGTTGGCCAGGCCTGTGGGGACAGAAGTCTGAAAACACAAACTCAGCTTAGTTTTGGGGATGTATGTATGAAGGCTCGATCTACAGACCGTGAGAATTTTCCGGGCTATGAACAAAGGGCGAGTACGTGGCGCTTGCTCAGGGTTTTGTCTCTGGATTTTGTGTCAACGGTGGCCGTGGAATGTCGGAGTGTCCTCAAGGGCCATGGACAATTCTTTCTCTGGTGATTTGGCCTGATCCCAAGTGGTTGGGATCATTCTGTGGATGGGAAGAGTCCTTTATGTATTTTTTTTACCTCAGTTCTCCCACCAAAGAGGGATTCCAGAGTAGAGCCCTGAGTAGGTGTGACTAGACATCTCGAACTCTGGTTGAGATTGGGGGACTAGGGGCTTGGCAAGCCCCATATGTGGGCTGTTGTTCCAGTGACTAAGAGGCTTTACATGAGGATATAGTTCACGCTGAGGGTCACAATGTGTGTTTGTGCACATTGTGGCCCTCAGGGATAGGTGGGGCCTCATAGTCCATGCTGCTTTCTCCTACAATGAACATTGGACAACATGCCAACCACTAGGTTTCTTGCCAAGGCGAAGGAGAAGTTCTGATTCTTGCATCACGTTCACTCCTGAGCAGTGAGTGGAGATAAGGTCTAGGTTCTGAAGGTGAAAACTGAGGTTGGGTAGAGATGATGGCCTAAAGCCATTGTGGGTGTGATATGCTCTGTGTACGGCCAGCTGTCTGGGTGTTGGACTGGAGGTCTGCCCTCAGGCTGTGTCAGACAGGGCTTTAGTGCACAGGCTAGACTGTATAATTGGGGTGTGGTCGAGTGGCATGCAGGTTGTTACTCATTTGGCGTTTCCGGTTAGCCCTATAGGGCAACATTTTTCTTCTGGAGGGCAGGCAGAGTGCTGCATTGTGTCTCCAGAATTGCCAAACTGGAGGGGTGTGGCCAGGATTGTGAGGAAGGAAGTCTGAAAACACAAGCTAGCATGAGTTTTGGGGCCAAGAGCATGGCAGGCCCACTCTGAAGAGGCTGAATCGAGATCTCCTGCAGGTGAGGTCAGGGCGAGTATCAGATGTTGCCTCAAGCTGGAGTTTGTGTCCATGACGGCCCCTTCCTGAAGGGGGTGGGGGCGTCATGAGGCCAGGGAGGTTTCCCTACACTGGGAGTTGTGAGCTGCTCCCAACTTCAAAGTTTCCTTCTTCAGGACAGTCGAGTACTATTGTATGGTTCCAGGATGCCCCATACAGAAAGACTCGAGAGCAGGGGCCTAAGCATGGATGCCGAGAAACGCCAACTCACCTTCCCATTGCCTGGTGGAGACAAGGCACGCTCAATCTGCGGGCTCTTGGGTGAGCTACCCAGAAGGCTGAGTTTAAATGGACTCTCCTGAGGATGAGTCATAATGTGGGTTGGTGGCCATGGAGACCTTGGAATGTGGCAGTAGCTAAGGGACTCTGCAGGATTCTCCAACCCGAAGGGCTTGACACAACTCCAACAAGGAAGCTTCCCATGTGGAGATGAGAGGTCTTTTGTCTGGTGCCTCAGGAAAGCCCCGTATGCTGGTCTTCGAACCCAGGCCTCTGAGGAGTGATACCTGGACACCAAAGCAAGAGTTCATAATAGGGCCTAGGGGCCTGTCTGGTTCAATCTTCTGTCTCTGCGGATATCTGTCTGTGTGTCTGCATGGAGGTAGTAGTTGCTCAGCTTGTGTCATAATGCCCCTATTTGTCCAGTGCGGCTTGCGGTAGTGGGATGTCCTTGGGGACCTTGAGGTTTCTACTATTTTGTAGAGTTGTGGCCAATGGAATGGGCAGTTTCTTAGGAGAGAGCAGGCACAGTTCTGTGGTGTGGCTCCAGAGACCCCAGCCTGGAGGCTGTGTGGGCCATGGCTGTGCAGACAGACATCCAAAAACCCTAACTCAGCTCAGGTTTGGGGCCGAGGTTACGGCAGGCCTGATCTACAGTCCATGAGGGGAGCTCCTCTGGATATGAAAGAAGGGTGAGAGGGAGGCAGTCGCTCAGGCTTTTGTCTCTGGATGTTTTGTCCACAATGGCCGTTTAATGTAGGAGTTGCCTCATGGGTCGTAGAAGTCTCCCTCTCTGGTAGTTTGTCCAGCCCCCAAGTGTTTGGGGTCATTCTGTGGGAAGGGAAGTGTCCTGTTTTTTGCCTCATATGTCCCCCCAGTAGAGGGATTCTAGAGCATAGCAGTGGGTACTGACAACTGGAATACTCGCCCTCGGGTTAAGCCTGGGGGCCTATGGATATGACAAGCCCCATATGCAGGATCTTGGTCCAGCCACTGAGAGGCGTTACTTTAATACGGGACTCACGCTGCAGGTCACAATGCATGTCTGTGCCCTAGGCGGCCCTCAAGCACTGGCGTGGCCTTTCGGACAATGCAGGTTTTCCCACATTGAACGTTGGACAACATGCCAACCACAAGGTTTCTGGCCATGGGGAAGGAGGAATTCTAATTTCTGCATCACGTTCACCCTGGGCAGTGATTGGAGATAAGGTCTAGGTTCTGAAGCCTGAAAACCGAGGTTGGGAAGAGATGACGACCTACAGCCATAGCGGGTCCTATGTGTCCAGGTTGGGGCCAGCTGTCTGGGTGTCGTTTGGGATGTCTTGTCTCAGGCTGTGCCAGACAGGGCATTAGAATACAGGGTGGGCTGTATAATTGCTTTACAATCGAGTGGCATGCATTAGAAAATCATTTGGGGTTTCTTATTAGAAGCATAGGGCAAAGTTTTTCTTCTGGAGGGCAGGCAGAGTGCTGCATTGTGGCTTCGGAATTCCCAAACTGGAGGGCTTGTGGGCCAGGAGAGTGAGGACGGAAGTCTGAGAACACAAGCTAGGCTTAGGTTTCGGGGCAAGGACATGGCAGCCACACTCTGCAGAGCTGAATTGAGATCTCATGTGTCTGAAGTCAGGTCGAGGATCAGACTTTGGCTCAGGTTTGAGTTTCTGTCCATGTTGGCCCCTTCATGAAGGGGGGACATTATGAGCCCATGGGGGTTTTCCCACTATTGGAGTTGTGAGATGCTCCAAACCGCAAGGATTCCTTCTGTGGGACAATTAAGATTTGTTGGATGGCTCCAGGACGTCTTATAAGGTATTTTTCCAGAACAGGGTTCTAAGTATGGATGCCTGGGCAGTCAGCCTCACAATCCAATTGTCTCCTAGCAACAAGAAACGTTTGATCTGCTGGCTTGGGGTAGCAACAGAGGGGGCTGAGTTGAAATGGACTTTCCTGAGGATGGTCTTAATGTTGGTTTGAGTCCATGGAGACCTTGGTATGGGGCAGTGGCACCAGGGCCCTGAAGGATTCTCCTAACCAGAGGTTATGACAAAGCTCCAATGAGCAAGTTTTCCATGGGGAGACGAGATTTGTTCTTATTGGTGCCTCAGGAAACCACCATATGCTGGTATTGGAAACGAGGCCTCTGAGGAGAGATGCCTAAAAACCAAAGCAATGGATCTGATTAGGGCCTAGGGGCCTGTCCGGTTCAATATTCTTCTCTGGGGACATCTGTTGTCTGAGTGGAGGTAGTTGCTCAGCTGGTTTGAGATCACCCCTGTTTGTCCTGGGCGGCCTACACTAATGGGATGGCCTCGGTGACTTTGGAGGTTTTTCCTCATTTGCAAGGTTGTGGCCAATGGAATGGGAAGAATTCCCTTGAAAGGGAAGCACAGTCCTGAGGTGTGGCTCCAGGGACCCAAGTGTGGAGCGTGTGTGGTCCAGGGATATTTGGACAAAAGTCTGAAAACACAAACTCCACTTAGGTTGGGGGATGTAGGTATGGCCGGCCCGATCTATAGACCGTGAGGAGAACTCTTCGGGATATGAACAAAGGGCGAATGTGAGGTGCTGGCTCATGCTTTTTTTTTTTTTTTTTTTTCTGGAAATGTGTCACCGATTGCCATGGAATGTCGGGGTGTCCTCATGGGCCATCGATGAGGCTCCCTTTCTGGGGATTTGACCCGATCCCAAGAGTTTGGGGTCATTCTGTGGGAAGGGAGGAGGCCTTTCTTGTTTTTTTGTTTATTTTTTTATTATTATTATTTTTTTTACCTAAGGTGGACCACCAAAAGAGGGATTCCTGAGCAGAGTCCTGGGGAGGGGCGACTGGACAACCAGACCTCTGGTTAACATTGGGACCTAAGAACATGGCAAGCCCCATATGTGGGCTCTTGGTCCAGACACTGAGAGGCCTTCCCTGAGGAATGGTCTCACACTGAGTTTCACAATGTGTTTTTGTGCCCAAGGAGCCCCTCAAGTCAGGGCGTGGCCTAATGTACCATGCTGGTTTCTCCTACAGGGAACGTTGCACAATATGGCAACCACAAGTTTTCTGGCCATGGGGAAGATGGAGTTCTAATTTCTGCAACACTTTCACTCCTGGACTGTGATTGGATTTAAGGTCTAGGTTCTGAAGCCTGAAAACTGAGGTTGGGAAGAGATGAAGACCTAAGGCCATGGTGTGGCTGATGTGCTCAGTGTTCGGCCAGCTGTTGAGTGTGGGTTGGGAGGTGCAGGCTCAGGCTGTGGCAGACAGGGAATTAGTGCCCAGGCTAGACTGTATCATTGGGGTGCAGTCGAGTTTCGTGCAGGATGGTACTCATTTGTGGTTACTGGGTAGCCCCAGAGGGCAACGTTTTTCTTCTGGAGGGAAGACACAGTGCCACATAGTGGCTCCAGAATTCCCAAACTGGAAGGCTTGTGGGCCAGGAGTGTGATGAAAAAATTCTGAGAACACAAGCCAGACTTAGATTTCGGGGTGAGGGGACGGCAGGCACCCTCTGCAGAGATGATTCGAGATCCTGTATACCTGAAGACAGAGCTAGGATCAGACGTTGGCTTAGGTCGAAGTTTCTGTCCATGACAGCCCCTTCATGAAGGGGAGGGTGTCACGAGGACATGGAGGTTTTCCCACGATGGGAATTGTGAGATGCTCCAAACCGCAATGATTCCTTCTGTGGGACAGTCGAGACCTGTTGGATGGCTCCAGGACATCCCATAAGGACGTTATCAAGAGCAGGGTTCTAAGGATGGATGCCTGGGCAGCCTGCCTCCCATTCCAGGTGTCTCATAGCGCCAAGGCAAGTTCGATCTGCTGGATCTAGGGGAGCAACCGAGGCGGGTGTGTTGAAATGGGTGAGTTGAGGATGGGTCATAATGTGCATTTGTGTCCATGTAGACCTTGGAATGGGGTGCTTGAACCGGGGCCTTGAGGGATGTTCATAACCGGAGGTTTTGATGGAGCTCTAAAGAGTATGTTTCCTATGTAGAGAAGAGAATTGTTTTGATGAGTGCCTAAGGAATCTCCCATATGCTGGTATTGGAAAACAGGCCTCTGAGGAGAGATGACTGGAATCAAAAGCAATGGATCTGATTAGGGCCTAAGTGCCTGTCCAGTTCAATCTTATTCTATGGGGATATCTGTCTCTGGGTCTGAGTGGAGGTAGTTTCCTAACTTGTGAGAGATCATCCCTGTGTGTCCTGGGCAGCCAACATTATTCGGATGGCCTGGGGGAGTTTGGCGGATTCTCCTAATCTATTGGGTTGTGGCCAATGGAAATAGCAGAATTCCCCTGGAGAGGGAAGCCACAGTCCTGAGGTGTGGCTCCAGGGGCCCCAGCTTGGATGGTGTGTTGGCCAGGCCTGTGGGGACAGAAGTCTGAAAACACAAACTCAGCTTAGTTTTGGGGATGTATGTATGAAGGCTCGATCTACAGACCGTGAGAATTTTCCGGGCTATGAACAAAGGGCGAGTACGTGGCGCTTGCTCAGGGTTTTGTCTCTGGATTTTGTGTCAACGGTGGCCGTGGAATGTCGGAGTGTCCTCAAGGGCCATGGACAATTCTTTCTCTGGTGATTTGGCCTGATCCCAAGTGGTTGGGATCATTCTGTGGATGGGAAGAGTCCTTTATGTATTTTTTTTACCTCAGTTCTCCCACCAAAGAGGGATTCCAGAGTAGAGCCCTGAGTAGGTGTGACTAGACATCTCGAACTCTGGTTGAGATTGGGGGACTAGGGGCTTGGCAAGCCCCATATGTGGGCTGTTGTTCCAGTGACTAAGAGGCTTTACATGAGGATATAGTTCACGCTGAGGGTCACAATGTGTGTTTGTGCACATTGTGGCCCTCAGGGATAGGTGGGGCCTCATAGTCCATGCTGCTTTCTCCTACAATGAACATTGGACAACATGCCAACCACTAGGTTTCTTGCCAAGGCGAAGGAGAAGTTCTGATTCTTGCATCACGTTCACTCCTGAGCAGTGAGTGGAGATAAGGTCTAGGTTCTGAAGGTGAAAACTGAGGTTGGGTAGAGATGATGGCCTAAAGCCATTGTGGGTGTGATATGCTCTGTGTACGGCCAGCTGTCTGGGTGTTGGACTGGAGGTCTGCCCTCAGGCTGTGTCAGACAGGGCTTTAGTGCACAGGCTAGACTGTATAATTGGGGTGTGGTCGAGTGGCATGCAGGTTGTTACTCATTTGGCGTTTCCGGTTAGCCCTATAGGGCAACATTTTTCTTCTGGAGGGCAGGCAGAGTGCTGCATTGTGTCTCCAGAATTGCCAAACTGGAGGGGTGTGGCCAGGATTGTGAGGAAGGAAGTCTGAAAACACAAGCTAGCATGAGTTTTGGGGCCAAGAGCATGGCAGGCCCACTCTGAAGAGGCTGAATCGAGATCTCCTGCAGGTGAGGTCAGGGCGAGTATCAGATGTTGCCTCAAGCTGGAGTTTGTGTCCATGACGGCCCCTTCCTGAAGGGGGTGGGGGCGTCATGAGGCCAGGGAGGTTTCCCTACGCTGGGAGTTGTGAGCTGCTCCCAACTTCAAAGTTTCCTTCTTCAGGACAGTCGAGTACTATTGTATGGTTCCAGGATGCCCCATACAGAAAGACTCGAGAGCAGGGGCCTAAGCATGGATGCCGAGAAACACCAACTCACCTTCCCATTGCCTGGTGGAGACAAGGCACGCTCAATCTGCGGGCTCTTGGGTGAGCTACCCAGAAGGCTGAGTTTAAATGGACTCTCCTGAGGATGAGTCATAATGTGGGTTGGTGGCCATGGAGACCTTGGAATGTGGCAGTAGCTAAGGGACTCTGCAGGATTCTCCAACCCGAAGGGCTTGACACAACTCCAACAAGGAAGCTTCCCATGTGGAGATGAGAGGTCTTTTGTCTGGTGCCTCAGGAAAGCCCCGTATGCTGGTCTTCGAACCCAGGCCTCTGAGGAGTGATACCTGGACACCAAAGCAAGAGTTCATAATAGGGCCTAGGGGCCTGTCTGGTTCAATCTTCTGTCTCTGCGGATATCTGTCTGTGTGTCTGCATGGAGGTAGTAGTTGCTCAGCTTGTGTCATAATGCCCCTATTTGTCCAGTGCGGCTTGCGGTAGTGGGATGTCCTTGGGGACCTTGAGGTTTCTACTATTTTGTAGAGTTGTGGCCAATGGAATGGGCAGTTTCTTAGGAGAGAGCAGGCACAGTTCTGTGGTGTGGCTCCAGAGACCCCAGCCTGGAGGCTGTGTGGGCCATGGCTGTGCAGACAGACATCCAAAAACCCTAACTCAGCTCAGGTTTGGGGCCGAGGTTACGGCAGGCCTGATCTACAGTCCATGAGGGGAGCTCCTCTGGATATGAAAGAAGGGTGAGAGGGAGGCAGTCGCTCAGGCTTTTGTCTCTGGATGTTTTGTCCACAATGGCCGTTTAATGTAGGAGTTGCCTCATGGGTCGTAGAAGTCTCCCTCTCTGGTAGTTTGTCCAGCCCCCAAGTGTTTGGGGTCATTCTGTGGGAAGGGAAGTGTCCTGTTTTTTGCCTCATATGTCCCCCCAGTAGAGGGATTCTAGAGCATAGCAGTGGGTACTGACAACTGGAATACTCGCCCTCGGGTTAAGCCTGGGGGCCTATGGATATGACAAGCCCCATATGCAGGATCTTGGTCCAGCCACTGAGAGGCGTTACTTTAATACGGGACTCACGCTGCAGGTCACAATGCATGTCTGTGCCCTAGGCGGCCCTCAAGCACTGGCGTGGCCTTTCGGACAATGCAGGTTTTCCCACATTGAACGTTGGACAACATGCCAACCACAAGGTTTCTGGCCATGGGGAAGGAGGAATTCTAATTTCTGCATCACGTTCACCCTGGGCAGTGATTGGAGATAAGGTCTAGGTTCTGAAGCCTGAAAACCGAGGTTGGGAAGAGATGACGACCTACAGCCATAGCGGGTCCTATGTGTCCAGGTTGGGGCCAGCTGTCTGGGTGTCGTTTGGGATGTCTTGTCTCAGGCTGTGCCAGACAGGGCATTAGAATACAGGGTGGGCTGTATAATTGCTTTACAATCGAGTGGCATGCATTAGAAAATCATTTGGGGTTTCTTATTAGAAGCATAGGGCAAAGTTTTTCTTCTGGAGGGCAGGCAGAGTGCTGCATTGTGGCTTCGGAATTCCCAAACTGGAGGGCTTGTGGGCCAGGAGAGTGAGGACGGAAGTCTGAGAACACAAGCTAGGCTTAGGTTTCGGGGCAAGGACATGGCAGCCACACTCTGCAGAGCTGAATTGAGATCTCATGTGTCTGAAGTCAGGTCGAGGATCAGACTTTGGCTCAGGTTTGAGTTTCTGTCCATGTTGGCCCCTTCATGAAGGGGGGACATTATGAGCCCATGGGGGTTTTCCCACTATTGGAGTTGTGAGATGCTCCAAACCGCAAGGATTCCTTCTGTGGGACAATTAAGATTTGTTGGATGGCTCCAGGACGTCTTATAAGGTATTTTTCCAGAACAGGGTTCTAAGTATGGATGCCTGGGCAGTCAGCCTCACAATCCAATTGTCTCCTAGCAACAAGAAACGTTTGATCTGCTGGCTTGGGGTAGCAACAGAGGGGGCTGAGTTGAAATGGACTTTCCTGAGGATGGTCTTAATGTTGGTTTGAGTCCATGGAGACCTTGGTATGGGGCAGTGGCACCAGGGCCCTGAAGGATTCTCCTAACCAGAGGTTATGACAAAGCTCCAATGAGCAAGTTTTCCATGGGGAGACGAGATTTGTTCTTATTGGTGCCTCAGGAAACCACCATATGCTGGTATTGGAAACGAGGCCTCTGAGGAGAGATGCCTAAAAACCAAAGCAATGGATCTGATTAGGGCCTAGGGGCCTGTCCGGTTCAATATTCTTCTCTGGGGACATCTGTTGTCTGAGTGGAGGTAGTTGCTCAGCTGGTTTGAGATCACCCCTGTTTGTCCTGGGCGGCCTACACTAATGGGATGGCCTCGGTGACTTTGGAGGTTTTTCCTCATTTGCAAGGTTGTGGCCAATGGAATGGGAAGAATTCCCTTGAAAGGGAAGCACAGTCCTGAGGTGTGGCTCCAGGGACCCAAGTGTGGAGCGTGTGTGGTCCAGGGCTATTTGGACAAAAGTCTGAAAACACAAACTCCACTTAGGTTGGGGGATGTAGGTATGGCCGGCCCGATCTATAGACCGTGAGGAGAACTCTTCGGGATATGAACAAAGGGCGAATGTGAGGTGCTGGCTCATGCTTTTTTTTTTTTTTTTTTTTTCTGGAAATGTGTCACCGATTGCCATGGAATGTCGGGGTGTCCTCATGGGCCATCGATGAGGCTCCCTTTCTGGGGATTTGACCCGATCCCAAGAGTTTGGGGTCATTCTGTGGGAAGGGAGGAGGCCTTTCTTGTTTTTTTGTTTATTTTTTTATTATTATTATTTTTTTTACCTAAGGTGGACCACCAAAAGAGGGATTCCTGAGCAGAGTCCTGGGGAGGGGCGACTGGACAACCAGACCTCTGGTTAACATTGGGACCTAAGAACATGGCAAGCCCCATATGTGGGCTCTTGGTCCAGACACTGAGAGGCCTTCCCTGAGGAATGGTCTCACACTGAGTTTCACAATGTGTTTTTGTGCCCAAGAAGCCCCTCAAGTCAGGGTGTGGCCTAATGTACCATGCTGGTTTCTCCTACAGGGAACGTTGCACAATATGGCAACCACAAGTTTTCTGGCCATGGGGAAGATGGAGTTCTAATTTCTGCAACACTTTCACTCCTGGACTGTGATTGGATTTAAGGTCTAGGTTCTGAAGCCTGAAAACTGAGGTTGGGAAGAGATGAAGACCTAAGGCCATGGTGTGGCTGATGTGCTCAGTGTTCGGCCAGCTGTTGAGTGTGGGTTGGGAGGTGCAGGCTCAGGCTGTGGCAGACAGGGAATTAGTGCCCAGGCTAGACTGTATCATTGGGGTGCAGTCAAGTTTCGTGCAGGATGGTACTCATTTGTGGTTACTGGGTAGCCCCAGAGGGCAACGTTTTTCTTCTGGAGGGAAGACACAGTGCCACATAGTGGCTCCAGAATTCCCAAACTGGAAGGCTTGTGGGCCAGGAGTGTGATGAAAAAATTCTGAGAACACAAGCCAGACTTAGATTTCGGGGTGAGGGGACGGCAGGCACCCTCTGCAGAGATGATTCGAGATCCTGTATACCTGAAGACAGAGCTAGGATCAGACGTTGGCTTAGGTCGAAGTTTCTGTCCATGACAGCCCCTTCATGAAGGGGAGGGTGTCACGAGGACATGGAGGTTTTCCCACGATGGGAATTGTGAGATGCTCCAAACCGCAATGATTCCTTCTGTGGGACAGTCGAGACCTGTTGGATGGCTCCAGGACATCCCATAAGGACGTTATCAAGAGCAGGGTTCTAAGGATGGATGCCTGGGCAGCCTGCCTCCCATTCCAGGTGTCTCATAGCGCCAAGGCAAGTTCGATCTGCTGGATCTAGGGGAGCAACCGAGGCGGGTGTGTTGAAATGGGTGAGTTGAGGATGGGTCATAATGTGCATTTGTGTCCATGTAGACCTTGGAATGGGGTGCTTGAACCGGGGCCTTGAGGGATGTTCATAACCGGAGGTTTTGATGGAGCTCTAAAGAGTATGTTTCCTATGTAGAGAAGAGAATTGTTTTGATGAGTGCCTAAGGAATCTCCCATATGCTGGTATTGGAAAACAGGCCTCTGAGGAGAGATGACTGGAATCAAAAGCAATGGATCTGATTAGGGCCTAAGTGCCTGTCCAGTTCAATCTTATTCTATGGGGATATCTGTCTCTGGGTCTGAGTGGAGGTAGTTTCCTAACTTGTGAGAGATCATCCCTGTGTGTCCTGGGCAGCCAACATTATTCGGATGGCCTGGGGGAGTTTGGCGGATTCTCCTAATCTATTGGGTTGTGGCCAATGGAAATAGCAGAATTCCCCTGGAGAGGGAAGCCACAGTCCTGAGGTGTGGCTCCAGGGGCCCCAGCTTGGATGGTGTGTTGGCCAGGCCTGTGGGGACAGAAGTCTGAAAACACAAACTCAGCTTAGTTTTGGGGATGTATGTATGAAGGCTCGATCTACAGACCGTGAGAATTTTCCGGGCTATGAACAAAGGGCGAGTACGTGGCGCTTGCTCAGGGTTTTGTCTCTGGATTTTGTGTCAACGGTGGCCGTGGAATGTCGGAGTGTCCTCAAGGGCCATGGACAATTCTTTCTCTGGTGATTTGGCCTGATCCCAAGTGGTTGGGATCATTCTGTGGATGGGAAGAGTCCTTTATGTATTTTTTTTACCTCAGTTCTCCCACCAAAGAGGGATTCCAGAGTAGAGCCCTGAGTAGGTGTGACTAGACATCTCGAACTCTGGTTGAGATTGGGGGACTAGGGGCTTGGCAAGCCCCATATGTGGGCTGTTGTTCCAGTGACTAAGAGGCTTTACATGAGGATATAGTTCACGCTGAGGGTCACAATGTGTGTTTGTGCACATTGTGGCCCTCAGGGATAGGTGGGGCCTCATAGTCCATGCTGCTTTCTCCTACAATGAACATTGGACAACATGCCAACCACTAGGTTTCTTGCCAAGGCGAAGGAGAAGTTCTGATTCTTGCATCACGTTCACTCCTGAGCAGTGAGTGGAGATAAGGTCTAGGTTCTGAAGGTGAAAACTGAGGTTGGGTAGAGATGATGGCCTAAAGCCATTGTGGGTGTGATATGCTCTGTGTACGGCCAGCTGTCTGGGTGTTGGACTGGAGGTCTGCCCTCAGGCTGTGTCAGACAGGGCTTTAGTGCACAGGCTAGACTGTATAATTGGGGTGTGGTCGAGTGGCATGCAGGTTGTTACTCATTTGGCGTTTCCGGTTAGCCCTATAGGGCAACATTTTTCTTCTGGAGGGCAGGCAGAGTGCTGCATTGTGTCTCCAGAATTGCCAAACTGGAGGGGTGTGGCCAGGATTGTGAGGAAGGAAGTCTGAAAACACAAGCTAGCATGAGTTTTGGGGCCAAGAGCATGGCAGGCCCACTCTGAAGAGGCTGAATCGAGATCTCCTGCAGGTGAGGTCAGGGCGAGTATCAGATGTTGCCTCAAGCTGGAGTTTGTGTCCATGACGGCCCCTTCCTGAAGGGGGTGGGGGCGTCATGAGGCCAGGGAGGTTTCCCTACGCTGGGAGTTGTGAGCTGCTCCCAACTTCAAAGTTTCCTTCTTCAGGACAGTCGAGTACTATTGTATGGTTCCAGGATGCCCCATACAGAAAGACTCGAGAGCAGGGGCCTAAGCATGGATGCCGAGAAACACCAACTCACCTTCCCATTGCCTGGTGGAGACAAGGCACGCTCAATCTGCGGGCTCTTGGGTGAGCTACCCAGAAGGCTGAGTTTAAATGGACTCTCCTGAGGATGAGTCATAATGTGGGTTGGTGGCCATGGAGACCTTGGAATGTGGCAGTAGCTAAGGGACTCTGCAGGATTCTCCAACCCGAAGGGCTTGACACAACTCCAACAAGGAAGCTTCCCATGTGGAGATGAGAGGTCTTTTGTCTGGTGCCTCAGGAAAGCCCCGTATGCTGGTCTTCGAACCCAGGCCTCTGAGGAGTGATACCTGGACACCAAAGCAAGAGTTCATAATAGGGCCTAGGGGCCTGTCTGGTTCAATCTTCTGTCTCTGCGGATATCTGTCTGTGTGTCTGCATGGAGGTAGTAGTTGCTCAGCTTGTGTCATAATGCCCCTATTTGTCCAGTGCGGCTTGCGGTAGTGGGATGTCCTTGGGGACCTTGAGGTTTCTACTATTTTGTAGAGTTGTGGCCAATGGAATGGGCAGTTTCTTAGGAGAGAGCAGGCACAGTTCTGTGGTGTGGCTCCAGAGACCCCAGCCTGGAGGCTGTGTGGGCCATGGCTGTGCAGACAGACATCCAAAAACCCTAACTCAGCTCAGGTTTGGGGCCGAGGTTACGGCAGGCCTGATCTACAGTCCATGAGGGGAGCTCCTCTGGATATGAAAGAAGGGTGAGAGGGAGGCAGTCGCTCAGGCTTTTGTCTCTGGATGTTTTGTCCACAATGGCCGTTTAATGTAGGAGTTGCCTCATGGGTCGTAGAAGTCTCCCTCTCTGGTAGTTTGTCCAGCCCCCAAGTGTTTGGGGTCATTCTGTGGGAAGGGAAGTGTCCTGTTTTTTGCCTCATATGTCCCCCCAGTAGAGGGATTCTAGAGCATAGCAGTGGGTACTGACAACTGGAATACTCGCCCTCGGGTTAAGCCTGGGGGCCTATGGATATGACAAGCCCCATATGCAGGATCTTGGTCCAGCCACTGAGAGGCGTTACTTTAATACGGGACTCACGCTGCAGGTCACAATGCATGTCTGTGCCCTAGGCGGCCCTCAAGCACTGGCGTGGCCTTTCGGACAATGCAGGTTTTCCCACATTGAACGTTGGACAACATGCCAACCACAAGGTTTCTGGCCATGGGGAAGGAGGAATTCTAATTTCTGCATCACGTTCACCCTGGGCAGTGATTGGAGATAAGGTCTAGGTTCTGAAGCCTGAAAACCGAGGTTGGGAAGAGATGACGACCTACAGCCATAGCGGGTCCTATGTGTCCAGGTTGGGGCCAGCTGTCTGGGTGTCGTTTGGGATGTCTTGTCTCAGGCTGTGCCAGACAGGGCATTAGAATACAGGGTGGGCTGTATAATTGCTTTACAATCGAGTGGCATGCATTAGAAAATCATTTGGGGTTTCTTATTAGAAGCATAGGGCAAAGTTTTTCTTCTGGAGGGCAGGCAGAGTGCTGCATTGTGGCTTCGGAATTCCCAAACTGGAGGGCTTGTGGGCCAGGAGAGTGAGGACGGAAGTCTGAGAACACAAGCTAGGCTTAGGTTTCGGGGCAAGGACATGGCAGCCACACTCTGCAGAGCTGAATTGAGATCTCATGTGTCTGAAGTCAGGTCGAGGATCAGACTTTGGCTCAGGTTTGAGTTTCTGTCCATGTTGGCCCCTTCATGAAGGGGGGACATTATGAGCCCATGGGGGTTTTCCCACTATTGGAGTTGTGAGATGCTCCAAACCGCAAGGATTCCTTCTGTGGGACAATTAAGATTTGTTGGATGGCTCCAGGACGTCTTATAAGGTATTTTTCCAGAACAGGGTTCTAAGTATGGATGCCTGGGCAGTCAGCCTCACAATCCAATTGTCTCCTAGCAACAAGAAACGTTTGATCTGCTGGCTTGGGGTAGCAACAGAGGGGGCTGAGTTGAAATGGACTTTCCTGAGGATGGTCTTAATGTTGGTTTGAGTCCATGGAGACCTTGGTATGGGGCAGTGGCACCAGGGCCCTGAAGGATTCTCCTAACCAGAGGTTATGACAAAGCTCCAATGAGCAAGTTTTCCATGGGGAGACGAGATTTGTTCTTATTGGTGCCTCAGGAAACCACCATATGCTGGTATTGGAAACGAGGCCTCTGAGGAGAGATGCCTAAAAACCAAAGCAATGGATCTGATTAGGGCCTAGGGGCCTGTCCGGTTCAATATTCTTCTCTGGGGACATCTGTTGTCTGAGTGGAGGTAGTTGCTCAGCTGGTTTGAGATCACCCCTGTTTGTCCTGGGCGGCCTACACTAATGGGATGGCCTCGGTGACTTTGGAGGTTTTTCCTCATTTGCAAGGTTGTGGCCAATGGAATGGGAAGAATTCCCTTGAAAGGGAAGCACAGTCCTGAGGTGTGGCTCCAGGGACCCAAGTGTGGAGCGTGTGTGGTCCAGGGCTATTTGGACAAAAGTCTGAAAACACAAACTCCACTTAGGTTGGGGGATGTAGGTATGGCCGGCCCGATCTATAGACCGTGAGGAGAACTCTTCGGGATATGAACAAAGGGCGAATGTGAGGTGCTGGCTCATGCTTTTTTTTTTTTTTTTTTTTCTGGAAATGTGTCACCGATTGCCATGGAATGTCGGGGTGTCCTCATGGGCCATCGATGAGGCTCCCTTTCTGGGGATTTGACCCGATCCCAAGAGTTTGGGGTCATTCTGTGGGAAGGGAGGAGGCCTTTCTTGTTTTTTTGTTTATTTTTTTATTATTATTATTTTTTTTACCTAAGGTGGACCACCAAAAGAGGGATTCCTGAGCAGAGTCCTGGGGAGGGGCGACTGGACAACCAGACCTCTGGTTAACATTGGGACCTAAGAACATGGCAAGCCCCATATGTGGACTCTTGGTCCAGACACTGAGAGGCCTTCCTTGAGGATAGGTCTCACACTGAGTTTCACAATGTGTTTTTGTGCCCAAGGAGCCCCTCAAGTCAGGGCGTGGCTTAATGTACCATGCTGGTTTCTCCTACACTGAACGTTGCACAATATGGCAACGACAATTTTTCTGGCCATGGGGAAGAAGGAGTTCTAATTTCTGCAACACTTTCACTCCTGGACTGTGATTGGATTTAAGGTCTAGGTTCTGAAGCCTGAAAACTGAGGTTTGGAAGAGATGAAGACCTAAGGCCATGGTGTGGCTGATGTGCTCAGTGTTCGGCCAGCTGTTGAGTGTGGGTTGGGAGGTGCAGGGTCAGGCTGTGGCAGACAGGGAATTAGTGCCCAGGCTAGACTGTATCATTGGGGTGCAGTCGAGTTTCGTGCAGGATGGTACTCATTTGTGGTTACTGGGTAGCCCCAGAGGGCAACGTTTTTCTTCTGGAGGGAAGACACAGTGCCACATAGTGGCTCCAGAATTCCCAAACTGGAAGGCTTGTGGGCCAGGAGTGTGATGAAAAAATTCTGAGAACACAAGCCAGACTTAGATTTCGGGGTGAGGGGACGGCAGGCACCCTCTGCAGAGATGATTCGAGATCCTGTATACCTGAAGACAGAGCTAGGATCAGACGTTGGCTTAGGTCGAAGTTTCTGTCCATGACAGCCCCTTCATGAAGGGGAGGGTGTCACGAGGACATGGAGGTTTTCCCACGATGGGAATTGTGAGATGCTCCAAACCGCAATGATTCCTTCTGTGGGACAGTCGAGACCTGTTGGATGGCTCCAGGACATCCCATAAGGACGTTATCCAGAGCAGGGTTGTAAGGATGGATGCCTGGGCAGCCTGCCTCCCATTCCAGGAGTCTCATAGCGCCAAGGCAAGTTCGATCTGCTGGATCTAGGGGAGCAACCGAGGCGGGTGTGTTGAAATGGGTGAGTTGAGGATGGGTCATAATGTGCATTTGTGTCCATGTAGACCTTGGAATGGGGTGCTTGAACCGGGGCCTTGAGGGATGTTCATAACCGGAGGTTTTGATGGAGCTCTAAAGAGTATGTTTCCTATGTAGAGAAGAGAATTGTTTTGATGAGTGCCTAAGGAATCTCCCATATGCTGGTATTGGAAAACAGGCCTCTGAGGAGAGATGACTGGAATCAAAAGCAATGGATCTGATTAGGGCCTAAGTGCCTGTCCAGTTCAATCTTATTCTATGGGGATATCTGTCTCTGGGTCTGAGTGGAGGTAGTTTCCTAACTTGTGAGAGATCATCCCTGTGTGTCCTGGGCAGCCAACATTATTCGGATGGCCTGGGGGAGTTTGGCGGATTCTCCTAATCTATTGGGTTGTGGCCAATGGAAATAGCAGAATTCCCCTGGAGAGGGAAGCCAAGTCCTGAGGTGTGGCTCCAGGGGCCCCAGCTTGGATGGTGTGTTGGCCAGGCCTGTGGGGACAGAAGTCTGAAAACACAAACTCAGCTTAGTTTTGGGGATGTATGTATGAAGGCTCGATCTACAGACCGTGAGAATTTTCCGGGCTATGAACAAAGGGCGAGTATGTGGTGCTTGCTCAGGCTTTTGTCTCTGGATTTTGTGTCAACGGTGGCCGTGGAATGTCGGAGTGTCCTCAAGGGCCATGGACAATTCTTTCTTGGTATTTGGCCTGATCCCAAGTGGTTGGGATCATTCTGTGGATGGGAAGAGTCCTTTCTGTATTTTTTTTACCTCAGTTCTCCCACCAAAGAGGGATTCCAGAGTAGAGCCCTGAGTAGGTGTGACTAGACATCTCGAACTCTGGTTGAGATTGGGGGACTAGGGGCTTGGCAAGCCCCATATGTGGGCTGTTGTTCCAGTGACTAAGAGGCTTTACATGAGGATAGGGCTCACGCTGAGGGTCACAATGTGTGTTTGTGCAAATTGTGGCCCTCAGGGATAGGTGGGGCCTCATAGTCCATGCTGCTTTCTCCTACAATGAACATTGGACAACATGCCAACCACTAGGTTTCTTGCCAAGGCGAAGGAGAAGTTCTGATTCTTGCATCACGTTCACTCCTGAGCAGTGAGTGGAGATAAGGTCTAGGTTCTGAAGGTGAAAACTGAGGTTGGGTAGAGATGATGGCCTAAAGCCATTGTGGGTGTGATATGCTCTGTGTACGGCCAGCTGTCTGGGTGTTGGACTGGAGGTCTGCCCTCAGGCTGTGTCAGACAGGGCTTTAGTGCACAGGCTAGACTGTATAATTGGGGTGTGGTCGAGTGGCATGCAGGTTGTTACTCATTTGGCGTTTCCGGTTAGCCCTATAGGGCAACATTTTTCTTCTGGAGGGCAGGCAGAGTGCTGCATTGTGTCTCCAGAATTGCCAAACTGGAGGGGTGTGGCCAGGATTGTGAGGAAGGAAGTCTGAAAACACAAGCTAGCATGAGTTTTTGGGCCAAGAGCATGGCAGGCCCACTCTGAAGAGGCTGAATCGAGATCTCCTGCAGGTGAGGTCAGGGCGAGTATCAGATGTTGCCTCAAGCTGGAGTTTGTGTCCATGACGGCCCCTTCCTGAAGGGGGTGGGGGCGTCATGAGGCCAGGGAGGTTTCCCTACGCTGGGAGTTGTGAGCTGCTCCCAACTTCAAAGTTTCCTTCTTCAGGACAGTCGAGTACTATTGTATGGTTCCAGGATGCCCCATACAGAAAGACTCGAGAGCAGGGGCCTAAGCATGGATGCCGAGAAACGCCAACTCACCTTCCCATTGCCTGGTGGAGACAAGGCACGCTCAATCTGCGGGCTCTTGGGTGAGCTACCCAGAAGGCTGAGTTTAAATGGACTCTCCTGAGGATGAGTCATAATGTGGGTTGGTGGCCATGGAGACCTTGGAATGTGGCAGTAGCTAAAAGACTCTGCAGGATTCTCCAACCCGAAGGGCTTGACACAACTCCAACAAGGAAGCTTCCCATGTGGAGATGAGAGGTCTTTTGTCTGGTGCCTCAGGAAAGCCCCGTATGCTGGTCTTCGAACCCAGGCCTCTGAGGAGTGATACCTGGACACCAAAGCAAGAGTTCATAATAGGGCCTAGGGGCCTGTCTGGTTCAATCTTCTGTCTCTGCGGATATCTGTCTGTGTGTCTGCATGGAGGTAGTAGTTGCTCAGCTTGTGTCATAATGCCCCTATTTGTCCAGTGCGGCTTGCGGTAGTGGGATGTCCTTGGGGACCTTGAGGTTTCTACTATTTTGTAGAGTTGTGGCCAATGGAATGGGCAGTTTCTTAGGAGAGAGCAGGCACAGTTCTGTGGTGTGGCTCCAGAGACCCCAGCCTGGAGGCTGTGTGGGCCATGGCTGTGCAGACAGACATCCAAAAACCCTAACTCAGCTCAGGTTTGGGGCCGAGGTTACGGCAGGCCTGATCTACAGTCCATGAGGGGAGCTCCTCTGGATATGAAAGAAGGGTGAGAGGGAGGCAGTCGCTCAGGCTTTTGTCTCTGGATGTTTTGTCCACAATGGCCGTTTAATGTAGGAGTTGCCTCATGGGTCGTAGAAGTCTCCCTCTCTGGTAGTTTGTCCAGCCCCCAAGTGTTTGGGGTCATTCTGTGGGAAGGGAAGTGTCCTGTTTTTTGCCTCATATGTCCCCCCAGTAGAGGGATTCTAGAGCATAGCAGTGGGTACTGACAACTGGAATACTCGCCCTCGGGTTAAGCCTGGGGGCCTATGGATATGACAAGCCCCATATGCAGGATCTTGGTCCAGCCACTGAGAGGCGTTACTTTAATACGGGACTCACGCTGCAGGTCACAATGCATGTCTGTGCCCTAGGCGGCCCTCAAGCACTGGCGTGGCCTTTCGGACAATGCAGGTTTTCCCACATTGAACGTTGGACAACATGCCAACCACAAGGTTTCTGGCCATGGGGAAGGAGGAATTCTAATTTCTGCATCACGTTCACCCTGGGCAGTGATTGGAGATAAGGTCTAGGTTCTGAAGCCTGAAAACCGAGGTTGGGAAGAGATGACGACCTACAGCCATAGCGGGTCCTATGTGTCCAGGTTGGGGCCAGCTGTCTGGGTGTCGTTTGGGATGTCTTGTCTCAGGCTGTGCCAGACAGGGCATTAGAATACAGGGTGGGCTGTATAATTGCTTTACAATCGAGTGGCATGCATTAGAAAATCATTTGGGGTTTCTTATTAGAAGCATAGGGCAAAGTTTTTCTTCTGGAGGGCAGGCAGAGTGCTGCATTGTGGCTTCGGAATTCCCAAACTGGAGGGCTTGTGGGCCAGGAGAGTGAGGACGGAAGTCTGAGAACACAAGCTAGGCTTAGGTTTCGGGGCAAGGACATGGCAGCCACACTCTGCAGAGCTGAATTGAGATCTCATGTGTCTGAAGTCAGGTCGAGGATCAGACTTTGGCTCAGGTTTGAGTTTCTGTCCATGTTGGCCCCTTCATGAAGGGGGGACATTATGAGCCCATGGGGGTTTTCCCACTATTGGAGTTGTGAGATGCTCCAAACCGCAAGGATTCCTTCTGTGGGACAATTAAGATTTGTTGGATGGCTCCAGGACGTCTTATAAGGTATTTTTCCAGAACAGGGTTCTAAGTATGGATGCCTGGGCAGTCAGCCTCACAATCCAATTGTCTCCTAGCAACAAGAAACGTTTGATCTGCTGGCTTGGGGTAGCAACAGAGGGGGCTGAGTTGAAATGGACTTTCCTGAGGATGGTCTTAATGTTGGTTTGAGTCCATGGAGACCTTGGTATGGGGCAGTGGCACCAGGGCCCTGAAGGATTCTCCTAACCAGAGGTTATGACAAAGCTCCAATGAGCAAGTTTTCCATGGGGAGACGAGATTTGTTCTTATTGGTGCCTCAGGAAACCACCATATGCTGGTATTGGAAACGAGGCCTCTGAGGAGAGATGCCTAAAAACCAAAGCAATGGATCTGATTAGGGCCTAGGGGCCTGTCCGGTTCAATATTCTTCTCTGGGGACATCTGTTGTCTGAGTGGAGGTAGTTGCTCAGCTGGTTTGAGATCACCCCTGTTTGTCCTGGGCGGCCTACACTAATGGGATGGCCTCGGTGACTTTGGAGGTTTTTCCTCATTTGCAAGGTTGTGGCCAATGGAATGGGAAGAATTCCCTTGAAAGGGAAGAACAGTCCTGAGGTGTGGCTCCAGGGACCCAAGTGTGGAGCGTGTGTGGTCCAGGGCTATTTGGACAAAAGTCTGAAAACACAAACTCCACTTAGGTTGGGGGATGTAGGTATGGCCGGCCCGATCTATAGACCGTGAGGAGAACTCTTCGGGATATGAACAAAGGGCGAATGTGAGGTGCTGGCTCATGCTTTTTTTTTTTTTTTTTTTTTTTCTGGAAATGTGTCACCGATTGCCATGGAATGTCGGGGTGTCCTCATGGGCCATCGATGAGGCTCCCTTTCTGGGGATTTGACCCGATCCCAAGAGTTTGGGGTCATTCTGTGGGAAGGGAGGAGGCCTTTCTTGTTTTTTTGTTTATTTTTTTATTATTATTATTTTTTTTACCTAAGGTGGACCACCAAAAGAGGGATTCCAGAGCAGAGTCCTGGGGAGGGGCGACTGGACAACCAGACCTCTGGTTAACATTGGGACCTAAGAACATGGCAAGCCCCATATGTGGGCTCTTGGTCCAGACACTGAGAGGCCTTCCCTGAGGAATGGTCTCACACTGAGTTTCACAATGTGTTTTTGTGCCCAAGGAGCCCCTCAAGTCAGGGTGTGGCCTAATGTACCATGCTGGTTTCTCCTACAGGGAACGTTGCACAATATGGCAACCACAAGTTTTCTGGCCATGGGGAAGATGGAGTTCTAATTTCTGCAACACTTTCACTCCTGGACTGTGATTGGATTTAAGGTCTTGGTTCTGAAGCCTGAAAACTGAGGTTGGGAAGAGATGAAGACCTAAGGCCATGGTGTGGCTGATGTGCTCAGTGTTCGGCCAGCTGTTGAGTGTGGGTTGGGAGGTGCAGGCTCAGGCTGTGGCAGACAGGGAATTAGTGCCCAGGCTAGACTGTATCATTGGGGTGCAGTCGAGTTTCGTGCAGGATGGTACTCATTTGTGGTTACTGGGTAGCCCCAGAGGGCAACGTTTTTCTTCTGGAGGGAAGACACAGTGCCACATAGTGGCTCCAGAATTCCCAAACTGGAAGGCTTGTGGGCCAGGAGTGTGATGAAAAAATTCTGAGAACACAAGCCAGACTTAGATTTCGGGGTGAGGGGACGGCAGGCACCCTCTGCAGAGATGATTCGAGATCCTGTATACCTGAAGACAGAGCTAGGATCAGACGTTGGCTTAGGTCGAAGTTTCTGTCCATGACAGCCCCTTCATGAAGGGGAGGGTGTCACGAGGACATGGAGGTTTTCCCACGATGGGAATTGTGAGATGCTCCAAACCGCAATGATTCCTTCTGTGGGACAGTCGAGACCTGTTGGATGGCTCCAGGACATCCCATAAGGACGTTATCCAGAGCAGGGTTCTAAGGATGGATGCCTGAGCAGCCTGCCTCCCATTCCAGGTGTCTCAAAGCGCCAAGGCAAGTTCGATCTGCTGGATCTAGGGGAGCAACCGAGGCGGGTGTGTTGAAATGGGTGAGTTGAGGATGGGTCATAATGTGCATTTGTGTCCATGTAGACCTTGGAATGGGGTGCTTGATCCGGGGCCTTGAGGGATGTTCATAACCGGAGGTTTTGATGGAGCTCTAAAGAGTATGTTTCCTATGTAGAGAAGAGAATTGTTTTGATGAGTGCCTAAGGAATCTCCCATATGCTGGTATTGGAAAACAGGCCTCTGAGGAGAGATGACTGGAATCAAAAGCAATGGATCTGATTAGGGCCTAAGTGCCTGTCCAGTTCAATCTTATTCTATGGGGATATCTGTCTCTGGGTCTGAGTGGAGGTAGTTTCCTAACTTGTGAGAGATCATCCCTGTGTGTCCTGGGCAGCCAACATTATTCGGATGGCCTGGGGGAGTTTGGCGGATTCTCCTAATCTATTGGGTTGTGGCCAATGGAAATAGCAGAATTCCCCTGGAGAGGGAAGCCACAGTCCTGAGGTGTGGCTCCAGGGGCCCCAGCTTGGATGGTGTGTTGGCCAGGCCTGTGGGGACAGAAGTCTGAAAACACAAACTCAGCTTAGTTTTGGGGATGTATGTATGAAGGCTCGATCTACAGACCGTGAGAATTTTCCGGGCTATGAACAAAGGGCGAGTATGTGGCGCTTGCTCAGGCTTTTGTCTCTGGATTTTGTGTCAACGGTGGCCGTGGAATGTCGGAGTGTCCTCAAGGGCCATGGACAATTCTTTCTCTGGTGATTTGGCCTGATCCCAAGTGGTTGGGATCATTCTGTGGATGGGAAGAGTCCTTTATGTATTTTTTTTTACCTCAGTTCTCCCACCAAAGAGGGATTCCAGAGTAGAGCCCTGAGTAGGTGTGACTAGACTTCTCGAACTCTGGTTGAGATTGGGGGACTAGGGGCTTGGCAAGCCCCATATGTGGGCTGTTGTTCCAGTGACTAAGAGGCTTTACATGTGGATAGGGCTCACGCTGAGGGTCACAATGTGTGTTTGTGCAAATTGTGGCCCTCAGGGATAGGTGGGGCCTCATAGTCCATGCTGCTTTCTCCTACAATGAACATTGGACAACATGCCAACCACTAGGTTTCTTGCCAAGGCGAAGGAGAAGTTCTGATTCTTGCATCACGTTCACTCCTGAGCAGTGAGTGGAGATAAGGTCTAGGTTCTGAAGGTGAAAACTGAGGTTGGGTAGAGATGATGGCCTAAAGCCATTGTGGGTGTGATATGCTCTGTGTACGGCCAGCTGTCTGGGTGTTGGACTGGAGGTCTGCCCTCAGGCTGTGTCAGACAGGGCTTTAGTGCACAGGCTAGACTGTATAATTGGGGTGTGGTCGAGTGGCATGCAGGTTGTTACTCATTTGGCGTTTCCGGTTAGCCCTATAGGGCAACATTTTTCTTCTGGAGGGCAGGCAGAGTGCTGCATTGTGTCTCCAGAATTGCCAAACTGGAGGGGTGTGGCCAGGATTGTGAGGAAGGAAGTCTGAAAACACAAGCTAGCATGAGTTTTGGGGCCAAGAGCATGGCAGGCCCACTCTGAAGAGGCTGAATCGAGATCTCCTGCAGGTGAGGTCAGGGCGAGTATCAGATGTTGCCTCAAGCTGGAGTTTGTGTCCATGACGGCCCCTTCCTGAAGGGGGTGGGGGCGTCATGAGGCCAGGGAGGTTTCCCTACGCTGGGAGTTGTGAGCTGCTCCCAACTTCAAAGTTTCCTTCTTCAGGACAGTCGAGTACTATTGTATGGTTCCAGGATGCCCCATACAGAAAGACTCGAGAGCAGGGGCCTAAGCATGGATGCCGAGAAACGCCAACTCACCTTCCCATTGCCTGGTGGAGACAAGGCACGCTCAATCTGCGGGCTCTTGGGTGAGCTACCCAGAAGGCTGAGTTTAAATGGACTCTCCTGAGGATGAGTCATAATGTGGGTTGGTGGCCATGGAGACCTTGGAATGTGGCAGTAGCTAAGGGACTCTGCAGGATTCTCCAACCCGAAGGGCTTGACACAACTCCAACAAGGAAGCTTCCCATGTGGAGATGAGAGGTCTTTTGTCTGGTGCCTCAGGAAAGCCCCGTATGCTGGTCTTCGAACCCAGGCCTCTGAGGAGTGATACCTGGACACCAAAGCAAGAGTTCATAATAGGGCCTAGGGGCCTGTCTGGTTCAATCTTCTGTCTCTGCGGATATCTGTCTGTGTGTCTGCATGGAGGTAGTAGTTGCTCAGCTTGTGTCATAATGCCCCTATTTGTCCAGTGCGGCTTGCGGTAGTGGGATGTCCTTGGGGACCTTGAGGTTTCTACTATTTTGTAGAGTTGTGGCCAATGGAATGGGCAGTTTCTTAGGAGAGAGCAGGCACAGTTCTGTGGTGTGGCTCCAGAGACCCCAGCCTGGAGGCTGTGTGGGCCATGGCTGTGCAGACAGACATCCAAAAACCCTAACTCAGCTCAGGTTTGGGGCCGAGGTTACGGCAGGCCTGATCTACAGTCCATGAGGGGAGCTCCTCTGGATATGAAAGAAGGGTGAGAGGGAGGCAGTCGCTCAGGCTTTTGTCTCTGGATGTTTTGTCCACAATGGCCGTTTAATGTAGGAGTTGCCTCATGGGTCGTAGAAGTCTCCCTCTCTGGTAGTTTGTCCAGCCCCCAAGTGTTTGGGGTCATTCTGTGGGAAGGGAAGTGTCCTGTTTTTTGCCTCATATGTCCCCCCAGTAGAGGGATTCTAGAGCATAGCAGTGGGTACTGACAACTGGAATACTCGCCCTCGGGTTAAGCCTGGGGGCCTATGGATATGACAAGCCCCATATGCAGGATCTTGGTCCAGCCACTGAGAGGCGTTACTTTAATACGGGACTCACGCTGCAGGTCACAATGCATGTCTGTGCCCTAGGCGGCCCTCAAGCACTGGCGTGGCCTTTCGGACAATGCAGGTTTTCCCACATTGAACGTTGTACAACATGCCAACCACAAGGTTTCTGGCCATGGGGAAGGAGGAATTCTAATTTCTGCATCACGTTCACCCTGGGCAGTGATTGGAGATAAGGTCTAGGTTCTGAAGCCTGAAAACCGAGGTTGGGAAGAGATGACGACCTACAGCCATAGCGGGTCCTATGTGTCCAGGTTGGGGCCAGCTGTCTGGGTGTCGTTTGGGATGTCTTGTCTCAGGCTGTGCCAGACAGGGCATTAGAATACAGGGTGGGCTGTATAATTGCTTTACAATCGAGTGGCATGCATTAGAAAATCATTTGGGGTTTCTTATTAGAAGCATAGGGCAAAGTTTTTCTTCTGGAGGGCAGGCAGAGTGCTGCATTGTGGCTTCGGAATTCCCAAACTGGAGGGCTTGTGGGCCAGGAGAGTGAGGACGGAAGTCTGAGAACACAAGCTAGGCTTAGGTTTCGGGGCAAGGACATGGCAGCCACACTCTGCAGAGCTGAATTGAGATCTCATGTGTCTGAAGTCAGGTCGAGGATCAGACTTTGGCTCAGGTTTGAGTTTCTGTCCATGTTGGCCCCTTCATGAAGGGGGGACATTATGAGCCCATGGGGGTTTTCCCACTATTGGAGTTGTGAGATGCTCCAAACCGCAAGGATTCCTTCTGTGGGACAATTAAGATTTGTTGGATGGCTCCAGGACGTCTTATAAGGTATTTTTCCAGAACAGGGTTCTAAGTATGGATGCCTGGGCAGTCAGCCTCACAATCCAATTGTCTCCTAGCAACAAGAAACGTTTGATCTGCTGGCTTGGGGTAGCAACAGAGGGGGCTGAGTTGAAATGGACTTTCCTGAGGATGGTCTTAATGTTGGTTTGAGTCCATGGAGACCTTGGTATGGGGCAGTGGCACCAGGGCCCTGAAGGATTCTCCTAACCAGAGGTTATGACAAAGCTCCAATGAGCAAGTTTTCCATGGGGAGACGAGATTTGTTCTTATTGGTGCCTCAGGAAACCACCATATGCTGGTATTGGAAACGAGGCCTCTGAGGAGAGATGCCTAAAAACCAAAGCAATGGATCTGATTAGGGCCTAGGGGCCTGTCCGGTTCAATATTCTTCTCTGGGGACATCTGTTGTCTGAGTGGAGGTAGTTGCTCAGCTGGTTTGAGATCACCCCTGTTTGTCCTGGGCGGCCTACACTAATGGGATGGCCTCGGTGACTTTGGAGGTTTTTCCTCATTTGCAAGGTTGTGGCCAATGGAATGGGAAGAATTCCCTTGAAAGGGAAGCACAGTCCTGAGGTGTGGCTCCAGGGACCCAAGTGTGGAGCGTGTGTGGTCCAGGGCTATTAGGACAAAAGTCTGAAAACACAAACTCCACTTAGGTTGGGGGATGTAGGTATGGCCGGCCCGATCTATAGACCGTGAGGAGAACTCTTCGGGATATGAACAAAGGGCGAATGTGAGGTGCTGGCTCATGCTTTTTTTTTTTTTTTTTTTTTCTGGAAATGTGTCACCGATTGCCATGGAATGTCGGGGTGTCCTCATGGGCCATCGATGAGGCTCCCTTTCTGGGGATTTGACCCGATCCCAAGAGTTTGGGGTCATTCTGTGGGAAGGGAGGAGGCCTTTCTTGTTTTTTTGTTTATTTTTTTATTATTATTATTTTTTTTACCTAAGGTGGACCACCAAAAGAGGGATTCCTGAGCAGAGTCCTGGGGAGGGGCGACTGGACAACCAGACCTCTGGTTAACATTGGGACCTAAGAACATGGCAAGCCCCATATGTGGACTCTTGGTCCAGACACTGAGAGGCCTTCCTTGAGGATAGGTCTCACACTGAGTTTCACAATGTGTTTTTGTGCCCAAGGAGCCTCTCAAGTCAGGGCGTGGCCTAATGTACCATGCTGGTTTCTCCTACACTGAACGTTGCACAATATGGCAACGACAATTTTTCTGGCCATGGGGAAGAAGGAGTTCTAATTTCTGCAACACTTTCACTCCTGGACTGTGATTGGATTTAAGGTCTAGGTTCTGAAGCCTGAAAACTGAGGTTTGGAAGAGATGAAGACCTAAGGCCATGGTGTGGCTGATGTGCTCAGTGTTCGGCCAGCTGTTGAGTGTGGGTTGGGAGGTGCAGGCTCAGGCTGTGGCAGACAGGGAATTAGTGCCCAGGCTAGACTGTATCATTGGGGTGCAGTCGAGTTTCGTGCAGGATGGTACTCATTTGTGGTTACTGGGTAGCCCCAGAGGGCAACGTTTTTCTTCTGGAGGGAAGACACAGTGCCACATAGTGGCTCCAGAATTCCCAAACTGGAAGGCTTGTGGGCCAGGAGTGTGATGAAAAAATTCTGAGAACACAAGCCAGACTTAGATTTCGGGGTGAGGGGACGGCAGGCACCCTCTGCAGAGATGATTCGAGATCCTGTATACCTGAAGACAGAGCTAGGATCAGACGTTGGCTTAGGTCGAAGTTTCTGTCCATGACAGCCCCTTCATGAAGGGGAGGGTGTCACGAGGACATGGAGGTTTTCCCACGATGGGAATTGTGAGATGCTCCAAACCGCAATGATTCCTTCTGTGGGACAGTCGAGACCTGTTGGATGGCTCCAGGACATCCCATAAGGACGTTATCCAGAGCAGGGTTGTAAGGATGGATGCCTGGGCAGCCTGCCTCCCATTCCAGGAGTCTCATAGCGCCAAGGCAAGTTCGATCTGCTGGATCTAGGGGAGCAACCGAGGCGGGTGTGTTGAAATGGGTGAGTTGAGGATGGGTCATAATGTGCATTTGTGTCCATGTAGACCTTGGAATGGGGTGCTTGAACCGGGGCCTTGAGGGATGTTCATAACCGGAGGTTTTGATGGAGCTCTAAAGAGTATGTTTCCTATGTAGAGAAGAGAATTGTTTTGATGAGTGCCTAAGGAATCTCCCATATGCTGGTATTGGAAAACAGGCCTCTGAGGAGAGATGACTGGAATCAAAAGCAATGGATCTGATTAGGGCCTAAGTGCCTGTCCAGTTCAATCTTATTCTATGGGGATATCTGTCTCTGGGTCTGAGTGGAGGTAGTTTCCTAACTTGTGAGAGATCATCCCTGTGTGTCCTGGGCAGCCAACATTATTCGGATGGCCTGGGGGAGTTTGGCGGATTCTCCTAATCTATTGGGTTGTGGCCAATGGAAATAGCAGAATTCCCCTGGAGAGGGAAGCCACAGTCCTGAGGTGTGGCTCCAGGGGCCCCAGCTTGGATGGTGTGTTGGCCAGGCCTGTGGGGACAGAAGTCTGAAAACACAAACTCAGCTTAGTTTTGGGGATGTATGTATGAAGGCTCGATCTACAGACCGTGAGAATTTTCCGGGCTATGAACAAAGGGCGAGTATGTGGTGCTTGCTCAGGCTTTTGTCTCTGGATTTTGTGTCAACGGTGGCCGTGGAATGTCGGAGTGTCCTCAAGGGCCATGGACAATTCTTTCTTGGTATTTGGCCTGATCCCAAGTGGTTGGGATCATTCTGTGGATGGGAAGAGTCCTTTCTGTATTTTTTTTACCTCAGTTCTCCCACCAAAGAGGGATTCCAGAGTAGAGCCCTGAGTAGGTGTGACTAGACATCTCGAACTCTGGTTGAGATTGGGGGACTAGGGGCTTGGCAAGCCCCATATGTGGGCTGTTGTTCCAGTGACTAAGAGGCTTTACATGAGGATAGGGCTCACGCTGAGGGTCACAATGTGTGTTTGTGCAAATTGTGGCCCTCAGGGATAGGTGGGGCCTCATAGTCCATGCTGCTTTCTCCTACAATGAACATTGGACAACATGCCAACCACTAGGTTTCTTGCCAAGGCGAAGGAGAAGTTCTGATTCTTGCATCACGTTCACTCCTGAGCAGTGAGTGGAGATAAGGTCTAGGTTCTGAAGGTGAAAACTGAGGTTGGGTAGAGATGATGGCCTAAAGCCATTGTGGGTGTGATATGCTCTGTGTACGGCCAGCTGTCTGGGTGTTGGACTGGAGGTCTGCCCTCAGGCTGTGTCAGACAGGGCTTTAGTGCACAGGCTAGACTGTATAATTGGGGTGTGGTCGAGTGGCATGCAGGTTGTTACTCATTTGGCGTTTCCGGTTAGCCCTATAGGGCAACATTTTTCTTCTGGAGGGCAGGCAGAGTGCTGCATTGTGTCTCCAGAATTGCCAAACTGGAGGGGTGTGGCCAGGATTGTGAGGAAGGAAGTCTGAAAACACAAGCTAGCATGAGTTTTGGGGCCAAGAGCATGGCAGGCCCACTCTGAAGAGGCTGAATCGAGATCTCCTGCAGGTGAGGTCAGGGCGAGTATCAGATGTTGCCTCAAGCTGGAGTTTGTGTCCATGACGGCCCCTTCCTGAAGGGGGTGGGGGCGTCATGAGGCCAGGGAGGTTTCCCTACGCTGGGAGTTGTGAGCTGCTCCCAACTTCAAAGTTTCCTTCTTCAGGACAGTCGAGTACTATTGTATGGTTCCAGGATGCCCCATACAGAAAGACTCGAGAGCAGGGGCCTAAGCATGGATGCCGAGAAACGCCAACTCACCTTCCCATTGCCTGGTGGAGACAAGGCACGCTCAATCTGCGGGCTCTTGGGTGAGCTACCCAGAAGGCTGAGTTTAAATGGACTCTCCTGAGGATGAGTCATAATGTGGGTTGGTGGCCATGGAGACCTTGGAATGTGGCAGTAGCTAAAAGACTCTGCAGGATTCTCCAACCCGAAGGGCTTGACACAACTCCAACAAGGAAGCTTCCCATGTGGAGATGAGAGGTCTTTTGTCTGGTGCCTCAGGAAAGCCCCGTATGCTGGTCTTCGAACCCAGGCCTCTGAGGAGTGATACCTGGACACCAAAGCAAGAGTTCATAATAGGGCCTAGGGGCCTGTCTGGTTCAATCTTCTGTCTCTGCGGATATCTGTCTGTGTGTCTGCATGGAGGTAGTAGTTGCTCAGCTTGTGTCATAATGCCCCTATTTGTCCAGTGCGGCTTGCGGTAGTGGGATGTCCTTGGGGACCTTGAGGTTTCTACTATTTTGTAGAGTTGTGGCCAATGGAATGGGCAGTTTCTTAGGAGAGAGCAGGCACAGTTCTGTGGTGTGGCTCCAGAGACCCCAGCCTGGAGGCTGTGTGGGCCATGGCTGTGCAGACAGACATCCAAAAACCCTAACTCAGCTCAGGTTTGGGGCCGAGGTTACGGCAGGCCTGATCTACAGTCCATGAGGGGAGCTCCTCTGGATATGAAAGAAGGGTGAGAGGGAGGCAGTCGCTCAGGCTTTTGTCTCTGGATGTTTTGTCCACAATGGCCGTTTAATGTAGGAGTTGCCTCATGGGTCGTAGAAGTCTCCCTCTCTGGTAGTTTGTCCAGCCCCCAAGTGTTTGGGGTCATTCTGTGGGAAGGGAAGTGTCCTGTTTTTTGCCTCATATGTCCCCCCAGTAGAGGGATTCTAGAGCATAGCAGTGGGTACTGACAACTGGAATACTCGCCCTCGGGTTAAGCCTGGGGGCCTATGGATATGACAAGCCCCATATGCAGGATCTTGGTCCAGCCACTGAGAGGCGTTACTTTAATACGGGACTCACGCTGCAGGTCACAATGCATGTCTGTGCCCTAGGCGGCCCTCAAGCACTGGCGTGGCCTTTCGGACAATGCAGGTTTTCCCACATTGAACGTTGTACAACATGCCAACCACAAGGTTTCTGGCCATGGGGAAGGAGGAATTCTAATTTCTGCATCACGTTCACCCTGGGCAGTGATTGGAGATAAGGTCTAGGTTCTGAAGCCTGAAAACCGAGGTTGGGAAGAGATGACGACCTACAGCCATAGCGGGTCCTATGTGTCCAGGTTGGGGCCAGCTGTCTGGGTGTCGTTTGGGATGTCTTGTCTCAGGCTGTGCCAGACAGGGCATTAGAATACAGGGTGGGCTGTATAATTGCTTTACAATCGAGTGGCATGCATTAGAAAATCATTTGGGGTTTCTTATTAGAAGCATAGGGCAAAGTTTTTCTTCTGGAGGGCAGGCAGAGTGCTGCATTGTGGCTTCGGAATTCCCAAACTGGAGGGCTTGTGGGCCAGGAGAGTGAGGACGGAAGTCTGAGAACACAAGCTAGGCTTAGGTTTCGGGGCAAGGACATGGCAGCCACACTCTGCAGAGCTGAATTGAGATCTCATGTGTCTGAAGTCAGGTCGAGGATCAGACTTTGGCTCAGGTTTGAGTTTCTGTCCATGTTGGCCCCTTCATGAAGGGGGGACATTATGAGCCCATGGGGGTTTTCCCACTATTGGAGTTGTGAGATGCTCCAAACCGCAAGGATTCCTTCTGTGGGACAATTAAGATTTGTTGGATGGCTCCAGGACGTCTTATAAGGTATTTTTCCAGAACAGGGTTCTAAGTATGGATGCCTGGGCAGTCAGCCTCACAATCCAATTGTCTCCTAGCAACAAGAAACGTTTGATCTGCTGGCTTGGGGTAGCAACAGAGGGGGCTGAGTTGAAATGGACTTTCCTGAGGATGGTCTTAATGTTGGTTTGAGTCCATGGAGACCTTGGTATGGGGCAGTGGCACCAGGGCCCTGAAGGATTCTCCTAACCAGAGGTTATGACAAAGCTCCAATGAGCAAGTTTTCCATGGGGAGACGAGATTTGTTCTTATTGGTGCCTCAGGAAACCACCATATGCTGGTATTGGAAACGAGGCCTCTGAGGAGAGATGCCTAAAAACCAAAGCAATGGATCTGATTAGGGCCTAGGGGCCTGTCCGGTTCAATATTCTTCTCTGGGGACATCTGTTGTCTGAGTGGAGGTAGTTGCTCAGCTGGTTTGAGATCACCCCTGTTTGTCCTGGGCGGCCTACACTAATGGGATGGCCTCGGTGACTTTGGAGGTTTTTCCTCATTTGCAAGGTTGTGGCCAATGGAATGGGAAGAATTCCCTTGAAAGGGAAGCAGAGTCCTGAGGTGTGGCTCCAGGGACCCAAGTGTGGAGCGTGTGTGGTCCAGGGCTATTTGGACAAAAGTCTGAAAACACAAACTCCACTTAGGTTGGGGGATGTAGGTATGGCCGGCCCGATCTATAGACCGTGAGGAGAACTCTTCGGGATATGAACAAAGGGCGAATGTGAGGTGCTGGCTCATGCTTTTTTTTTTTTTTTTTTTTTCTGGAAATGTGTCACCGATTGCCATGGAATGTCGGGGTGTCCTCATGGGCCATCGATGAGGCTCCCTTTCTGGGGATTTGACCCGATCCCAAGAGTTTGGGGTCATTCTGTGGGAAGGGAGGAGGCCTTTCTTGTTTTTTTGTTTATTTTTTTATTATTATTATTTTTTTTACCTAAGGTGGACCACCAAAAGAGGGATTCCAGAGCAGAGTCCTGGGGAGGGGCGACTGGACAACCAGACCTCTGGTTAACATTGGGACCTAAGAACATGGCAAGCCCCATATGTGGGCTCTTGGTCCAGACACTGAGAGGCCTTCCCTGAGGAATGGTCTCACACTGAGTTTCACAATGTGTTTTTGTGCCCAAGGAGCCCCTCAAGTCAGGGTGTGGCCTAATGTACCATGCTGGTTTCTCCTACAGGGAACGTTGCACAATATGGCAACCACAAGTTTTCTGGCCATGGGGAAGATGGAGTTCTAATTTCTGCAACACTTTCACTCCTGGACTGTGATTGGATTTAAGGTCTTGGTTCTGAAGCCTGAAAACTGAGGTTGGGAAGAGATGAAGACCTAAGGCCATGGTGTGGCTGATGTGCTCAGTGTTCGGCCAGCTGTTGAGTGTGGGTTGGGAGGTGCAGGCTCAGGCTGTGGCAGACAGGGAATTAGTGCCCAGGCTAGACTGTATCATTGGGGTGCAGTCGAGTTTCGTGCAGGATGGTACTCATTTGTGGTTACTGGGTAGCCCCAGAGGGCAACGTTTTTCTTCTGGAGGGAAGACACAGTGCCACATAGTGGCTCCAGAATTCCCAAACTGGAAGGCTTGTGGGCCAGGAGTGTGATGAAAAAATTCTGAGAACACAAGCCAGACTTAGATTTCGGGGTGAGGGGACGGCAGGCACCCTCTGCAGAGATGATTCGAGATCCTGTATACCTGAAGACAGAGCTAGGATCAGACGTTGGCTTAGGTCGAAGTTTCTGTCCATGACAGCCCCTTCATGAAGGGGAGGGTGTCACGAGGACATGGAGGTTTTCCCACGATGGGAATTGTGAGATGCTCCAAACCGCAATGATTCCTTCTGTGGGACAGTCGAGACCTGTTGGATGGCTCCAGGACATCCCATAAGGACGTTATCCAGAGCAGGGTTCTAAGGATGGATGCCTGAGCAGCCTGCCTCCCATTCCAGGTGTCTCAAAGCGCCAAGGCAAGTTCGATCTGCTGGATCTAGGGGAGCAACCGAGGCGGGTGTGTTGAAATGGGTGAGTTGAGGATGGGTCATAATGTGCATTTGTGTCCATGTAGACCGTGGAATGGGGTGCTTGATCCGGGGCCTTGAGGGATGTTCATAACCGGAGGTTTTGATGGAGCTCTAAAGAGTATGTTTCCTATGTAGAGAAGAGAATTGTTTTGATGAGTGCCTAAGGAATCTCCCATATGCTGGTATTGGAAAACAGGCCTCTGAGGAGAGATGACTGGAATCAAAAGCAATGGATCTGATTAGGGCCTAAGTGCCTGTCCAGTTCAATCTTATTCTATGGGGATATCTGTCTCTGGGTCTGAGTGGAGGTAGTTTCCTAACTTGTGAGAGATCATCCCTGTGTGTCCTGGGCAGCCAACATTATTCGGATGGCCTGGGGGAGTTTGGCGGATTCTCCTAATCTATTGGGTTGTGGCCAATGGAAATAGCAGAATTCCCCTGGAGAGGGAAGCCACAGTCCTGAGGTGTGGCTCCAGGGGCCCCAGCTTGGATGGTGTGTTGGCCAGGCCTGTGGGGACAGAAGTCTGAAAACACAAACTCAGCTTAGTTTTGGGGATGTATGTATGAAGGCTCGATCTACAGACCGTGAGAATTTTCCGGGCTATGAACAAAGGGCGAGTATGTGGCGCTTGCTCAGGCTTTTGTCTCTGGATTTTGTGTCAACGGTGGCCGTGGAATGTCGGAGTGTCCTCAAGGGCCATGGACAATTCTTTCTCTGGTGATTTGGCCTGATCCCAAGTGGTTGGGATCATTCTGTGGATGGGAAGAGTCCTTTATGTATTTTTTTTTACCTCAGTTCTCCCACCAAAGAGGGATTCCAGAGTAGAGCCCTGAGTAGGTGTGACTAGACTTCTCGAACTCTGGTTGAGATTGGGGGACTAGGGGCTTGGCAAGCCCCATATGTGGGCTGTTGTTCCAGTGACTAAGAGGCTTTACATGTGGATAGGGCTCACGCTGAGGGTCACAATGTGTGTTTGTGCAAATTGTGGCCCTCAGGGATAGGTGGGGCCTCATAGTCCATGCTGCTTTCTCCTACAATGAACATTGGACAACATGCCAACCACTAGGTTTCTTGCCAAGGCGAAGGAGAAGTTCTGATTCTTGCATCACGTTCACTCCTGAGCAGTGAGTGGAGATAAGGTCTAGGTTCTGAAGGTGAAAACTGAGGTTGGGTAGAGATGATGGCCTAAAGCCATTGTGGGTGTGATATGCTCTGTGTACGGCCAGCTGTCTGGGTGTTGGACTGGAGGTCTGCCCTCAGGCTGTGTCAGACAGGGCTTTAGTGCACAGGCTAGACTGTATAATTGGGGTGTGGTCGAGTGGCATGCAGGTTGTTACTCATTTGGCGTTTCCGGTTAGCCCTATAGGGCAACATTTTTCTTCTGGAGGGCAGGCAGAGTGCTGCATTGTGTCTCCAGAATTGCCAAACTGGAGGGGTGTGGCCAGGATTGTGAGGAAGGAAGTCTGAAAACACAAGCTAGCATGAGTTTTGGGGCCAAGAGCATGGCAGGCCCACTCTGAAGAGGCTGAATCGAGATCTCCTGCAGGTGAGGTCAGGGCGAGTATCAGATGTTGCCTCAAGCTGGAGTTTGTGTCCATGACGGCCCCTTCCTGAAGGGGGTGGGGGCGTCATGAGGCCAGGGAGGTTTCCCTACGCTGGGAGTTGTGAGCTGCTCCCAACTTCAAAGTTTCCTTCTTCAGGACAGTCGAGTACTATTGTATGGTTCCAGGATGCCCCATACAGAAAGACTCGAGAGCAGGGGCCTAAGCATGGATGCCGAGAAACGCCAACTCACCTTCCCATTGCCTGGTGGAGACAAGGCACGCTCAATCTGCGGGCTCTTGGGTGAGCTACCCAGAAGGCTGAGTTTAAATGGACTCTCCTGAGGATGAGTCATAATGTGGGTTGGTGGCCATGGAGACCTTGGAATGTGGCAGTAGCTAAGGGACTCTGCAGGATTCTCCAACCCGAAGGGCTTGACACAACTCCAACAAGGAAGCTTCCCATGTGGAGATGAGAGGTCTTTTGTCTGGTGCCTCAGGAAAGCCCCGTATGCTGGTCTTCGAACCCAGGCCTCTGAGGAGTGATACCTGGACACCAAAGCAAGAGTTCATAATAGGGCCTAGGGGCCTGTCTGGTTCAATCTTCTGTCTCTGCGGATATCTGTCTGTGTGTCTGCATGGAGGTAGTAGTTGCTCAGCTTGTGTCATAATGCCCCTATTTGTCCAGTGCGGCTTGCGGTAGTGGGATGTCCTTGGGGACCTTGAGGTTTCTACTATTTTGTAGAGTTGTGGCCAATGGAATGGGCAGTTTCTTAGGAGAGAGCAGGCACAGTTCTGTGGTGTGGCTCCAGAGACCCCAGCCTGGAGGCTGTGTGGGCCATGGCTGTGCAGACAGACATCCAAAAACCCTAACTCAGCTCAGGTTTGGGGCCGAGGTTACGGCAGGCCTGATCTACAGTCCATGAGGGGAGCTCCTCTGGATATGAAAGAAGGGTGAGAGGGAGGCAGTCGCTCAGGCTTTTGTCTCTGGATGTTTTGTCCACAATGGCCGTTTAATGTAGGAGTTGCCTCATGGGTCGTAGAAGTCTCCCTCTCTGGTAGTTTGTCCAGCCCCCAAGTGTTTGGGGTCATTCTGTGGGAAGGGAAGTGTCCTGTTTTTTGCCTCATATGTCCCCCCAGTAGAGGGATTCTAGAGCATAGCAGTGGGTACTGACAACTGGAATACTCGCCCTCGGGTTAAGCCTGGGGGCCTATGGATATGACAAGCCCCATATGCAGGATCTTGGTCCAGCCACTGAGAGGCGTTACTTTAATACGGGACTCACGCTGCAGGTCACAATGCATGTCTGTGCCCTAGGCGGCCCTCAAGCACTGGCGTGGCCTTTCGGACAATGCAGGTTTTCCCACATTGAACGTTGTACAACATGCCAACCACAAGGTTTCTGGCCATGGGGAAGGAGGAATTCTAATTTCTGCATCACGTTCACCCTGGGCAGTGATTGGAGATAAGGTCTAGGTTCTGAAGCCTGAAAACCGAGGTTGGGAAGAGATGACGACCTACAGCCATAGCGGGTCCTATGTGTCCAGGTTGGGGCCAGCTGTCTGGGTGTCGTTTGGGATGTCTTGTCTCAGGCTGTGCCAGACAGGGCATTAGAATACAGGGTGGGCTGTATAATTGCTTTACAATCGAGTGGCATGCATTAGAAAATCATTTGGGGTTTCTTATTAGAAGCATAGGGCAAAGTTTTTCTTCTGGAGGGCAGGCAGAGTGCTGCATTGTGGCTTCGGAATTCCCAAACTGGAGGGCTTGTGGGCCAGGAGAGTGAGGACGGAAGTCTGAGAACACAAGCTAGGCTTAGGTTTCGGGGCAAGGACATGGCAGCCACACTCTGCAGAGCTGAATTGAGATCTCATGTGTCTGAAGTCAGGTCGAGGATCAGACTTTGGCTCAGGTTTGAGTTTCTGTCCATGTTGGCCCCTTCATGAAGGGGGGACATTATGAGCCCATGGGGGTTTTCCCACTATTGGAGTTGTGAGATGCTCCAAACCGCAAGGATTCCTTCTGTGGGACAATTAAGATTTGTTGGATGGCTCCAGGACGTCTTATAAGGTATTTTTCCAGAACAGGGTTCTAAGTATGGATGCCTGGGCAGTCAGCCTCACAATCCAATTGTCTCCTAGCAACAAGAAACGTTTGATCTGCTGGCTTGGGGTAGCAACAGAGGGGGCTGAGTTGAAATGGACTTTCCTGAGGATGGTCTTAATGTTGGTTTGAGTCCATGGAGACCTTGGTATGGGGCAGTGGCACCAGGGCCCTGAAGGATTCTCCTAACCAGAGGTTATGACAAAGCTCCAATGAGCAAGTTTTCCATGGGGAGACGAGATTTGTTCTTATTGGTGCCTCAGGAAACCACCATATGCTGGTATTGGAAACGAGGCCTCTGAGGAGAGATGCCTAAAAACCAAAGCAATGGATCTGATTAGGGCCTAGGGGCCTGTCCGGTTCAATATTCTTCTCTGGGGACATCTGTTGTCTGAGTGGAGGTAGTTGCTCAGCTGGTTTGAGATCACCCCTGTTTGTCCTGGGCGGCCTACACTAATGGGATGGCCTCGGTGACTTTGGAGGTTTTTCCTCATTTGCAAGGTTGTGGCCAATGGAATGGGAAGAATTCCCTTGAAAGGGAAGCAGAGTCCTGAGGTGTGGCTCCAGGGACCCAAGTGTGGAGCGTGTGTGGTCCAGGGCTATTTGGACAAAAGTCTGAAAACACAAACTCCACTTAGGTTGGGGGATGTAGGTATGGCCGGCCCGATCTATAGACCGTGAGGAGAACTCTTCGGGATATGAACAAAGGGCGAATGTGAGGTGCTGGCTCATGCTTTTTTTTTTTTTTTTTTTTTTTCTGGAAATGTGTCACCGATTGCCATGGAATGTCGGGGTGTCCTCATGGGCCATCGATGAGGCTCCCTTTCTGGGGATTTGACCCGATCCCAAGAGTTTGGGGTCATTCTGTGGGAAGGGAGGAGGCCTTTCTTGTTTTTTTGTTTATTTTTTTATTATTATTATTTTTTTTACCTAAGGTGGACCACCAAAAGAGGGATTCCAGAGCAGAGTCCTGGGGAGGGGCGACTGGACAACCAGACCTCTGGTTAACATTGGGACCTAAGAACGTGGCAAGCCCCATATGTGGGCTCTTGGTCCAGACACTGAGAGGCCTTCCCTGAGGAATGGTCTCACACTGAGTTTCACAATGTGTTTTTGTGCCCAAGGAGCCCCTCAAGTCAGGGTGTGGCCTAATGTACCATGCTGGTTTCTCCTACAGGGAACGTTGCACAATATGGCAACCACAAGTTTTCTGGCCATGGGGAAGATGGAGTTCTAATTTCTGCAACACTTTCACTCCTGGACTGTGATTGGATTTAAGGTCTTGGTTCTGAAGCCTGAAAACTGAGGTTGGGAAGAGATGAAGACCTAAGGCCATGGTGTGGCTGATGTGCTCAGTGTTCGGCCAGCTGTTGAGTGTGGGTTGGGAGGTGCAGGCTCAGGCTGTGGCAGACAGGGAATTAGTGCCCAGGCTAGACTGTATCATTGGGGTGCAGTCGAGTTTCGTGCAGGATGGTACTCATTTGTGGTTACTGGGTAGCCCCAGAGGGCAACGTTTTTCTTCTGGAGGGAAGACACAGTGCCACATAGTGGCTCCAGAATTCCCAAACTGGAAGGCTTGTGGGCCAGGAGTGTGATGAAAAAATTCTGAGAACACAAGCCAGACTTAGATTTCGGGGTGAGGGGACGGCAGGCACCCTCTGCAGAGATGATTCGAGATCCTGTATACCTGAAGACAGAGCTAGGATCAGACGTTGGCTTAGGTCGAAGTTTCTGTCCATGACAGCCCCTTCATGAAGGGGAGGGTGTCACGAGGACATGGAGGTTTTCCCACGATGGGAATTGTGAGATGCTCCAAACCGCAATGATTCCTTCTGTGGGACAGTCGAGACCTGTTGGATGGCTCCAGGACATCCCATAAGGACGTTATCCAGAGCAGGGTTCTAAGGATGGATGCCTGAGCAGCCTGCCTCCCATTCCAGGTGTCTCAAAGCGCCAAGGCAAGTTCGATCTGCTGGATCTAGGGGAGCAACCGAGGCGGGTGTGTTGAAATGGGTGAGTTGAGGATGGGTCATAATGTGCATTTGTGTCCATGTAGACCGTGGAATGGGGTGCTTGATCCGGGGCCTTGAGGGATGTTCATAACCGGAGGTTTTGATGGAGCTCTAAAGAGTATGTTTCCTATGTAGAGAAGAGAATTGTTTTGATGAGTGCCTAAGGAATCTCCCATATGCTGGTATTGGAAAACAGGCCTCTGAGGAGAGATGACTGGAATCAAAAGCAATGGATCTGATTAGGGCCTAAGTGCCTGTCCAGTTCAATCTTATTCTATGGGGATATCTGTCTCTGGGTCTGAGTGGAGGTAGTTTCCTAACTTGTGAGAGATCATCCCTGTGTGTCCTGGGCAGCCAACATTATTCGGATGGCCTGGGGGAGTTTGGCGGATTCTCCTAATCTATTGGGTTGTGGCCAATGGAAATAGCAGAATTCCCCTGGAGAGGGAAGCCACAGTCCTGAGGTGTGGCTCCAGGGGCCCCAGCTTGGATGGTGTGTTGGCCAGGCCTGTGGGGACAGAAGTCTGAAAACACAAACTCAGCTTAGTTTTGGGGATGTATGTATGAAGGCTCGATCTACAGACCGTGAGAATTTTCCGGGCTATGAACAAAGGGCGAGTATGTGGCGCTTGCTCAGGCTTTTGTCTCTGGATTTTGTGTCAACGGTGGCCGTGGAATGTCGGAGTGTCCTCAAGGGCCATGGACAATTCTTTCTCTGGTGATTTGGCCTGATCCCAAGTGGTTGGGATCATTCTGTGGATGGGAAGAGTCCTTTATGTATTTTTTTTTACCTCAGTTCTCCCACCAAAGAGGGATTCCAGAGTAGAGCCCTGAGTAGGTGTGACTAGACTTCTCGAACTCTGGTTGAGATTGGGGGACTAGGGGCTTGGCAAGCCCCATATGTGGGCTGTTGTTCCAGTGACTAAGAGGCTTTACATGTGGATAGGGCTCACGCTGAGGGTCACAATGTGTGTTTGTGCAAATTGTGGCCCTCAGGGATAGGTGGGGCCTCATAGTCCATGCTGCTTTCTCCTACAATGAACATTGGACAACATGCCAACCACTAGGTTTCTTGCCAAGGCGAAGGAGAAGTTCTGATTCTTGCATCACGTTCACTCCTGAGCAGTGAGTGGAGATAAGGTCTAGGTTCTGAAGGTGAAAACTGAGGTTGGGTAGAGATGATGGCCTAAAGCCATTGTGGGTGTGATATGCTCTGTGTACGGCCAGCTGTCTGGGTGTTGGACTGGAGGTCTGCCCTCAGGCTGTGTCAGACAGGGCTTTAGTGCACAGGCTAGACTGTATAATTGGGGTGTGGTCGAGTGGCATGCAGGTTGTTACTCATTTGGCGTTTCCGGTTAGCCCTATAGGGCAACATTTTTCTTCTGGAGGGCAGGCAGAGTGCTGCATTGTGTCTCCAGAATTGCCAAACTGGAGGGGTGTGGCCAGGATTGTGAGGAAGGAAGTCTGAAAACACAAGCTAGCATGAGTTTTGGGGCCAAGAGCATGGCAGGCCCACTCTGAAGAGGCTGAATCGAGATCTCCTGCAGGTGAGGTCAGGGCGAGTATCAGATGTTGCCTCAAGCTGGAGTTTGTGTCCATGACGGCCCCTTCCTGAAGGGGGTGGGGGCGTCATGAGGCCAGGGAGGTTTCCCTACGCTGGGAGTTGTGAGCTGCTCCCAACTTCAAAGTTTCCTTCTTCAGGACAGTCGAGTACTATTGTATGGTTCCAGGATGCCCCATACAGAAAGACTCGAGAGCAGGGGCCTAAGCATGGATGCCGAGAAACGCCAACTCACCTTCCCATTGCCTGGTGGAGACAAGGCACGCTCAATCTGCGGGCTCTTGGGTGAGCTACCCAGAAGGCTGAGTTTAAATGGACTCTCCTGAGGATGAGTCATAATGTGGGTTGGTGGCCATGGAGACCTTGGAATGTGGCAGTAGCTAAGGGACTCTGCAGGATTCTCCAACCCGAAGGGCTTGACACAACTCCAACAAGGAAGCTTCCCATGTGGAGATGAGAGGTCTTTTGTCTGGTGCCTCAGGAAAGCCCCGTATGCTGGTCTTCGAACCCAGGCCTCTGAGGAGTGATACCTGGACACCAAAGCAAGAGTTCATAATAGGGCCTAGGGGCCTGTCTGGTTCAATCTTCTGTCTCTGCGGATATCTGTCTGTGTGTCTGCATGGAGGTAGTAGTTGCTCAGCTTGTGTCATAATGCCCCTATTTGTCCAGTGCGGCTTGCGGTAGTGGGATGTCCTTGGGGACCTTGAGGTTTCTACTATTTTGTAGAGTTGTGGCCAATGGAATGGGCAGTTTCTTAGGAGAGAGCAGGCACAGTTCTGTGGTGTGGCTCCAGAGACCCCAGCCTGGAGGCTGTGTGGGCCATGGCTGTGCAGACAGACATCCAAAAACCCTAACTCAGCTCAGGTTTGGGGCCGAGGTTACGGCAGGCCTGATCTACAGTCCATGAGGGGAGCTCCTCTGGATATGAAAGAAGGGTGAGAGGGAGGCAGTCGCTCAGGCTTTTGTCTCTGGATGTTTTGTCCACAATGGCCGTTTAATGTAGGAGTTGCCTCATGGGTCGTAGAAGTCTCCCTTTCTGGTAGTTTGTCCAGCCCCCAAGTGTTTGGGGTCATTCTGTGGGAAGGGAAGTGTCCTGTTTTTTGCCTCATATGTCCCCCCAGTAGAGGGATTCTAGAGCATAGCAGTGGGTACTGACAACTGGAATACTCGCCCTCGGGTTAAGCCTGGGGGCCTATGGATATGACAAGCCCCATATGCAGGATCTTGGTCCAGCCACTGAGAGGCGTTACTTTAATACGGGACTCACGCAGCAGGTCACAATGCATGTCTGTGCCCTAGGCGGCCCTCAAGCACTGGCGTGGCCTTTCGGACAATGCAGGTTTTCCCACATTGAACGTTGTACAACATGCCAACCACAAGGTTTCTGGCCATGGGGAAGGAGGAATTCTAATTTCTGCATCACGTTCACCCTGGGCAGTGATTGGAGATAAGGTCTAGGTTCTGAAGCCTGAAAACCGAGGTTGGGAAGAGATGACGACCTACAGCCATAGCGGGTCCTATGTGTCCAGGTTGGGGCCAGCTGTCTGGGTGTCGTTTGGGATGTCTTGTCTCAGGCTGTGCCAGACAGGGCATTAGAATACAGGGTGGGCTGTATAATTGCTTTACAATCGAGTGGCATGCATTAGAAAATCATTTGGGGTTTCTTATTAGAAGCATAGGGCAAAGTTTTTCTTCTGGAGGGCAGGCAGAGTGCTGCATTGTGGCTTCGGAATTCCCAAACTGGAGGGCTTGTGGGCCAGGAGAGTGAGGACGGAAGTCTGAGAACACAAGCTAGGCTTAGGTTTCGGGGCAAGGACATGGCAGCCACACTCTGCAGAGCTGAATTGAGATCTCATGTGTCTGAAGTCAGGTCGAGGATCAGACTTTGGCTCAGGTTTGAGTTTCTGTCCATGTTGGCCCCTTCATGAAGGGGGGACATTATGAGCCCATGGGGGTTTTCCCACTATTGGAGTTGTGAGATGCTCCAAACCGCAAGGATTCCTTCTGTGGGACAATTAAGATTTGTTGGATGGCTCCAGGACGTCTTATAAGGTATTTTTCCAGAACAGGGTTCTAAGTATGGATGCCTGGGCAGTCAGCCTCACAATCCAATTGTCTCCTAGCAACAAGAAACGTTTGATCTGCTGGCTTGGGGTAGCAACAGAGGGGGCTGAGTTGAAATGGACTTTCCTGAGGATGGTCTTAATGTTGGTTTGAGTCCATGGAGACCTTGGTATGGGGCAGTGGCACCAGGGCCCTGAAGGATTCTCCTAACCAGAGGTTATGACAAAGCTCCAATGAGCAAGTTTTCCATGGGGAGACGAGATTTGTTCTTATTGGTGCCTCAGGAAACCACCATATGCTGGTATTGGAAACGAGGCCTCTGAGGAGAGATGCCTAAAAACCAAAGCAATGGATCTGATTAGGGCCTAGGGGCCTGTCCGGTTCAATATTCTTCTCTGGGGACATCTGTTGTCTGAGTGGAGGTAGTTGCTCAGCTGGTTTGAGATCACCCCTGTTTGTCCTGGGCGGCCTACACTAATGGGATGGCCTCGGTGACTTTGGAGGTTTTTCCTCATTTGCAAGGTTGTGGCCAATGGAATGGGAAGAATTCCCTTGAAAGGGAAGCAGAGTCCTGAGGTGTGGCCCAAGGGACCCAAGTGTGGAGCGTGTGTGGTCCAGGGCTATTTGGACAAAAGTCTGAAAACACAAACTCCACTTAGGTTGGGGGATGTAGGTATGGCCGGCCCGATCTATAGACCGTGAGGAGAACTCTTCGGGATATGAACAAAGGGCGAATGTGAGGTGCTGGCTCATGCTTTTTTTTTTTTTTTTTTTTTTTCTGGAAATGTGTCACCGATTGCCATGGAATGTCGGGGTGTCCTCATGGGCCATCGATGAGGCTCCCTTTCTGGGGATTTGACCCGATCCCAAGAGTTTGGGGTCATTCTGTGGGAAGGGAGGAGGCCTTTCTTGTTTTTTTGTTTATTTTTTATTATTATTATTTTTTTTACCTAAGGTGGACCACCAAAAGAGGGATTCCAGAGCAGAGTCCTGGGGAGGGGCGACTGGACAACCAGACCTCTGGTTAACATTGGGACCTAAGAACATGGCAAGCCCCATATGTGGGCTCTTGGTCCAGACACTGAGAGGCCTTCCCTGAGGAATGGTCTCACACTGAGCTTCACAATGTGTTTTTGTGCCCAAGGAGCCCCTCAAGTCAGGGTGTGGCCTAATGTACCATGCTGGTTTCTCCTACAGGGAACGTTGCACAATATGGCAACCACAAGTTTTCTGGCCATGGGGAAGATGGAGTTCTAATTTCTGCAACACTTTCACTCCTGGACTGTGATTGGATTTAAGGTCTAGGTTCTGAAGCCTGAAAACTGAGGTTGGGAAGAGATGAAGACCTAAGGCCATGGTGTGGCTGATGTGCTCAGTGTTCGGCCAGCTGTTGAGTGTGGGTTGGGAGGTGCAGGCTCAGGCTGTGGCAGACAGGGAATTAGTGCCCAGGCTAGACTGTATCATTGGGGTGCAGTCGAGTTTCGTGCAGGATGGTACTCATTTGTGGTTACTGGGTAGCCCCAGAGGGCAACGTTTTTCTTCTGGAGGGAAGACACAGTGCCACATAGTGGCTCCAGAATTCCCAAACTGGAAGGCTTGTGGGCCAGGAGTGTGATGAAAAAATTCTGAGAACACAAGCCAGACTTAGATTTCGGGGTGAGGGGACGGCAGGCACCCTCTGCAGAGATGATTCGAGATCCTGTATACCTGAAGACAGAGCTAGGATCAGACGTTGGCTTAGGTCGAAGTTTCTGTCCATGACAGCCCCTTCATGAAGGGGATGGTGTCACGAGGACATGGAGGTTTTCCCACGATGGGAATTGTGAGATGCTCCAAACCGCAATGATTCCTTCTGTGGGACAGTCGAGACCTGTTGGATGGCTCCAGGACATCCCATAAGGACGTTATCCAGAGCAGGGTTCTAAGGATGGATGCCTGAGCAGCCTGCCTCCCATTCCAGGTGTCTCAAAGCGCCAAGGCAAGTTCGATCTGCTGGATCTAGGGGAGCAACCGAGGCGGGTGTGTTGAAATGGGTGAGTTGAGGATGGGTCATAATGTGCATTTGTGTCCATGTATACTTGGAATGGGGTCTTGATCCGGGTCCTTGAGGGATGTTCATAACCGGAGGTTTTGATGGAGCTCTAAAGAGTATGTTTCCTATGTAGAGAAGAGAATTGTTTTGATGAGTGCCTAAGGAATCTCCCATATGCTGGTATTGGAAAACAGGCCTCTGAGGAGAGATGACTGGAATCAAAAGCAATGGATCTGATTAGGGCCTAAGTGCCTGTCCAGTTCAATCTTATTCTATGGGGATATCTGTCTCTGGGTCTGAGTGGAGGTAGTTTCCTAACTTGTGAGAGATCATCCCTGTGTGTCCTGGGCAGCCAACATTATTCGGATGGCCTGGGGGAGTTTGGCGGATTCTCCTAATCTATTGGGTTGTGGCCAATAGAAATAGCAGAATTCCCCTGGAGAGGGAAGCCACAGTCCTGAGGTGTGGCTCCAGGGGCCCCAGCTTGGATGGTGTGTTGGCCAGGCCTGTGGGGACAGAAGTCTGAAAACACAAACTCAGCTTAGTTTTGGGGATGTATGTATGAAGGCTCGATCTACAGACCGTGAGAATTTTCCGGGCTATGAACAAAGGGCGAGTATGTGGCGCTTGCTCAGGCTTTTGTCTCTGGATTTTGTGTCAACGGTGGCCGTGGAATGTCGGAGTGTCCTCAAGGGCCATGGACAATTCTTTCTCTGGTGATTTGGCCTGATCCCAAGTGGTTGGGATCATTCTGTGGATGGGAAGAGTCCTTTATGTATTTTTTTTTACCTCAGTTCTCCCACCAAAGAGGGATTCCAGAGTAGAGCCCTGAGTAGGTGTGACTAGACTTCTCGAACTCTGGTTGAGATTGGGGGACTAGGGGCTTGGCAAGCCCCATATGTGGGCTGTTGTTCCAGTGACTAAGAGGCTTTACATGTGGATAGGGCTCACGCTGAGGGTCACAATGTGTGTTTGTGCAAATTGTGGCCCTCAGGGATAGGTGGGGCCTCATAGTCCATGCTGCTTTCTCCTACAATGAACATTGGACAACATGCCAACCACTAGGTTTCTTGCCAAGGCGAAGGAGAAGTTCTGATTCTTGCATCACGTTCACTCCTGAGCAGTGAGTGGAGATAAGGTCTAGGTTCTGAAGGTGAAAACTGAGGTTGGGTAGAGATGATGGCCTAAAGCCATTGTGGGTGTGATATGCTCTGTGTACGGCCAGCTGTCTGGGTGTTGGACTGGAGGTCTGCCCTCAGGCTGTGTCAGACAGGGCTTTAGTGCACAGGCTAGACTGTATAATTGGGGTGTGGTCGAGTGGCATGCAGGTTGTTACTCATTTGGCGTTTCCGGTTAGCCCTATAGGGCAACATTTTTCTTCTGGAGGGCAGGCAGAGTGCTGCATTGTGTCTCCAGAATTGCCAAACTGGAGGGGTGTGGCCAGGATTGTGAGGAAGGAAGTCTGAAAACACAAGCTAGCATGAGTTTTGGGGCCAAGAGCATGGCAGGCCCACTCTGAAGAGGCTGAATCGAGATCTCCTGCAGGTGAGGTCAGGGCGAGTATCAGATGTTGCCTCAAGCTGGAGTTTGTGTCCATGACGGCCCCTTCCTGAAGGGGGTGGGGGCGTCATGAGGCCAGGGAGGTTTCCCTACGCTGGGAGTTGTGAGCTGCTCCCAACTTCAAAGTTTCCTTCTTCAGGACAGTCGAGTACTATTGTATGGTTCCAGGATGCCCCATACAGAAAGACTCGAGAGCAGGGGCCTAAGCATGGATGCCGAGAAACGCCAACTCACCTTCCCATTGCCTGGTGGAGACAAGGCACGCTCAATCTGCGGGCTCTTGGGTGAGCTACCCAGAAGGCTGAGTTTAAATGGACTCTCCTGAGGATGAGTCATAATGTGGGTTGGTGGCCATGGAGACCTTGGAATGTGGCAGTAGCTAAGGGACTCTGCAGGATTCTCCAACCCGAAGGGCTTGACACAACTCCAACAAGGAAGCTTCCCATGTGGAGATGAGAGGTCTTTTGTCTGGTGCCTCAGGAAAGCCCCGTATGCTGGTCTTCGAACCCAGGCCTCTGAGGAGTGATACCTGGACACCAAAGCAAGAGTTCATAATAGGGCCTAGGGGCCTGTCTGGTTCAATCTTCTGTCTCTGCGGATATCTGTCTGTGTGTCTGCATGGAGGTAGTAGTTGCTCAGCTTGTGTCATAATGCCCCTATTTGTCCAGTGCGGCTTGCGGTAGTGGGATGTCCTTGGGGACCTTGAGGTTTCTACTATTTTGTAGAGTTGTGGCCAATGGAATGGGCAGTTTCTTAGGAGAGAGCAGGCACAGTTCTGTGGTGTGGCTCCAGAGACCCCAGCCTGGAGGCTGTGTGGGCCATGGCTGTGCAGACAGACATCCAAAAACCCTAACTCAGCTCAGGTTTGGGGCCGAGGTTACGGCAGGCCTGATCTACAGTCCATGAGGGGAGCTCCTCTGGATATGAAAGAAGGGTGAGAGGGAGGCAGTCGCTCAGGCTTTTGTCTCTGGATGTTTTGTCCACAATGGCCGTTTAATGTAGGAGTTGCCTCATGGGTCGTAGAAGTCTCCCTTTCTGGTAGTTTGTCCAGCCCCCAAGTGTTTGGGGTCATTCTGTGGGAAGGGAAGTGTCCTGTTTTTTGCCTCATATGTCCCCCCAGTAGAGGGATTCTAGAGCATAGCAGTGGGTACTGACAACTGGAATACTCGCCCTCGGGTTAAGCCTGGGGGCCTATGGATATGACAAGCCCCATATGCAGGATCTTGGTCCAGCCACTGAGAGGCGTTACTTTAATACGGGACTCACGCAGCAGGTCACAATGCATGTCTGTGCCCTAGGCGGCCCTCAAGCACTGGCGTGGCCTTTCGGACAATGCAGGTTTTCCCACATTGAACGTTGGACAACATGCCAACCACAAGGTTTCTGGCCATGGGGAAGGAGGAATTCTAATTTCTGCATCACGTTCACCCTGGGCAGTGATTGGAGATAAGGTCTAGGTTCTGAAGCCTGAAAACCGAGGTTGGGAAGAGATGACGACCTACAGCCATAGCGGGTCCTATGTGTCCAGGTTGGGGCCAGCTGTCTGGGTGTCGTTTGGGATGTCTTGTCTCAGGCTGTGCCAGACAGGGCATTAGAATACAGGGTGGGCTGTATAATTGCTTTACAATCGAGTGGCATGCATTAGAAAATCATTTGGGGTTTCTTATTAGAAGCATAGGGCAAAGTTTTTCTTCTGGAGGGCAGGCAGAGTGCTGCATTGTGGCTTCGGAATTCCCAAACTGGAGGGCTTGTGGGCCAGGAGAGTGAGGACGGAAGTCTGAGAACACAAGCTAGGCTTAGGTTTCGGGGCAAGGACATGGCAGCCACACTCTGCAGAGCTGAATTGAGATCTCATGTGTCTGAAGTCAGGTCGAGGATCAGACTTTGGCTCAGGTTTGAGTTTCTGTCCATGTTGGCCCCTTCATGAAGGGGGGACATTATGAGCCCATGGGGGTTTTCCCACTATTGGAGTTGTGAGATGCTCCAAACCGCAAGGATTCCTTCTGTGGGACAATTAAGATTTGTTGGATGGCTCCAGGACGTCTTATAAGGTATTTTTCCAGAACAGGGTTCTAAGTATGGATGCCTGGGCAGTCAGCCTCACAATCCAATTGTCTCCTAGCAACAAGAAACGTTTGATCTGCTGGCTTGGGGTAGCAACAGAGGGGGCTGAGTTGAAATGGACTTTCCTGAGGATGGTCTTAATGTTGGTTTGAGTCCATGGAGACCTTGGTATGGGGCAGTGGCACCAGGGCCCTGAAGGATTCTCCTAACCAGAGGTTATGACAAAGCTCCAATGAGCAAGTTTTCCATGGGGAGACGAGATTTGTTCTTATTGGTGCCTCAGGAAACCACCATATGCTGGTATTGGAAACGAGGCCTCTGAGGAGAGATGCCTAAAAACCAAAGCAATGGATCTGATTAGGGCCTAGGGGCCTGTCCGGTTCAATATTCTTCTCTGGGGACATCTGTTGTCTGAGTGGAGGTAGTTGCTCAGCTGGTTTGAGATCACCCCTGTTTGTCCTGGGCGGCCTACACTAATGGGATGGCCTCGGTGACTTTGGAGGTTTTTCCTCATTTGCAAGGTTGTGGCCAATGGAATGGGAAGAATTCCCTTGAAAGGGAAGCACAGTCCTGAGGTGTGGCTCCAGGGACCCAAGTGTGGAGCGTGTGTGGTCCAGGGCTATTTGGACAAAAGTCTGAAAACACAAACTCCACTTAGGTTGGGGGATGTAGGTATGGCCGGCCCGATCTATAGACCGTGAGGAGAACTCTTCGGGATATGAACAAAGGGCGAATGTGAGGTGCTGGCTCATGCTTTTTTTTTTTTTTTTTTTTCTGGAAATGTGTCACCGATTGCCATGGAATGTCGGGGTGTCCTCATGGGCCATCGATGAGGCTCCCTTTCTGGGGATTTGACCCGATCCCAAGAGTTTGGGGTCATTCTGTGGGAAGGGAGGAGGCCTTTCTTGTTTTTTTGTTTATTTTTTTATTATTATTATTTTTTTTACCTAAGGTGGACCACCAAAAGAGGGATTCCAGAGCAGAGTCCTGGGGAGGGGCGACTGGACAACCAGACCTCTGGTTAACATTGGGACCTAAGAACATGGCAAGCCCCATATGTGGGCTCTTGGTCCAGACACTGAGAGGCCTTCCCTGAGGAATGGTCTCACACTGAGTTTCACAATGTGTTTTTGTGCCCAAGGAGCCCCTCAAGTCAGGGCGTGGCCTAATGTACCATGCTGGTTTCTCCTACAGGGAACGTTGCACAATATGGCAACCACAAGTTTTCTGGCCATGGGGAAGATGGAGTTCTAATTTCTGCAACACTTTCACTCCTGGACTGTGATTGGATTTAAGGTCTCGGTTCTGAAGCCTGAAAACTGAGGTTGGGAAGAGATGAAGACCTAAGGCCATGGTGTGGCTGATGTGCTCAGTGTTCGGCCAGCTGTTGAGTGTGGGTTGGGAGGTGCAGGCTCAGGCTGTGGCAGACAGGGAATTAGTGCCCAGGCTAGACTGTATCATTGGGGTGCAGTCGAGTTTCGTGCAGGATGGTACTCATTTGTGGTTACTGGGTAGCCCCAGAGGGCAACGTTTTTCTTCTGGAGGGAAGACACAGTGCCACATAGTGGCTCCAGAATTCCCAAACTGGAAGGCTTGTGGGCCAGGAGTGTGATGAAAAAATTCTGAGAACACAAGCCAGACTTAGATTTCGGGGTGAGGGGATGGCAGGCACCCTCTGCAGAGATGATTCGAGATCCTGTATACCTGAAGACAGAGCTAGGATCAGACGTTGGCTTAGGTCGAAGTTTCTGTCCATGACAGCCCCTTCATGAAGGGGATGGTGTCACGAGGACATGGAGGTTTTCCCACGATGGGAATTGTGAGATGCTCCAAACCGCAATGATTCCTTCTGTGGGACAGTCGAGACCTGTTGGATGGCTCCAGGACATCCCATAAGGACGTTATCCAGAGCAGGGTTCTAAGGATGGATGCCTGAGCAGCCTGCCTCCCATTCCAGGTGTCTCATAGCGCCAAGGCAAGTTCGATCTGCTGGATCTAGGGGAGCAACCGAGGCGGGTGTGTTGAAATGGGTGAGTTGAGGATGGGTCATAATGTGCATTTGTGTCCATGTATACTTGGAATGGGGTCTTGATCCGGGTCCTTGAGGGATGTTCATAACCGGAGGTTTTGATGGAGCTCTAAAGAGTATGTTTCCTATGTAGAGAAGAGAATTGTTTTGATGAGTGCCTAAGGAATCTCCCATATGCTGGTATTGGAAAACAGGTCTCTGAGGAGAGATGACTGGAAACAAAAGCAATGGATATGATTAGAGCCTAGGTGCCTGTCCGGTTCAATCTCTTTGCTGGGGATACGTGTCTAAGTATCTGAGGTGAGGTAGTTGCTCAGATTGTGTCAGATCGCCCCTGTTTGTCCTGGGCGACCTATAATATTGGAATGGCCTCGGGACTTTGGAGTTTCTCCTAATCTATAGGGTTGTGGTCAATGGAATGGGCAGAAATCCCCTGGAGAGGGCAGGCAAAGTTCTGAGTTTGGCTCTAGGGGCCCAACCTTGTGGGTGTGTGGGCCAGGCCTGTTGAGCAAAAATCTGAAAACACAAACTCCGCTTAGAATTGGGGACATAGTTATGGCACGCCCAATCTACAGACCGTGATAACACTTCAGGATATGAAAAAGTGTGAGTTTGAGGTGCTTGCTCAGATTTTGTCTCTGGATTTGTGTGAACAATGTGGGTGGAATGCTGGCGTGGCCTCATGGGTTGTGGACGGCTTTCCTTCTCTGAGGATTTGACCCAATCCCAAGAGTTTGGGCATGTTCTGTGGGATGGGAGGAGTCCTTTCTGTTTTTTATTTTATTTTATTTTATTTTTTGTACCTCATGTGTCCCAATAAAGGAGGGATTCCAGAGCAGAGTCCTCGGGAGGGACACTGGACAACCGCACCTCTGTTTTAGTTTGGGGGCCTAGGGGCATGGCAAGTCGAATATGTGGGCTCTTGATTCAGACACTGAGAGGCCTTCCTTGAGGACAGGGCTCATGCTGAGTGTCACAATGCCTATTTGTGCCAACAAGTCCCTCAAGCATGGGAAGGGCCTCATGGGCCACGCTGGATTCTCCGACACTGAACGTTGGAGAATATGCCAACCACAAGGTTTCTGGCCATGGCGAAGGAAGAGTTGTGACTTCTGCATCACGTTAACCCCTGGACAGTGATTGGAGTTTAGGTCTAGGTTCTGAAACCCGAAAACCGAGGTTGGGAAGAGATGAAGACCTAAGGACCTGTTGGGTCCAATGAGCTCAGTGTGTGGCCAGCTGTTCAGCGTAGGTCTGGAGGTGTGGGCTCATGCTGTGTCAGACAAGGCATTAGACAGGGTAGACTGTATATTTGGGGTGCAGTCGAGTGGCGTTCAATTGATCCTAATTCGGGTCTCTAGGTAGTTCCATAAGGCAACGTTTTTTCTCTGGGAGGGCAGGCAGAGTGCTGCATTGTGGCCCCAGTATTGCCAAACTGTAGGGCTTTTGGGCCAGGGGTGTGAGGACTGTAGTCTGAGAACACAAGCTAGGCTTCGTTTTTGAAGTGAGGGCACAGAAGGCACACTCTGCAGAGCTGAATCATGATCTCATGCACCTGAAGTCAGGGCGAATATCAGACGTTTGCTCAGGTTGGAGTTTCTGTCCATGATGGCCACTTTATAAAGTGGAGCGTCTCAAGAGGCCATGTAGATTTTCCCACAATGGGAGTTCTGAGATGCTCCAGACTGCAAAGATTCCTTCTGTGGAACACTTGAGACCTGTTGGATGGCTCTAGGATGTCCCATATGGAATGACTCCAGAGTAGGGTTCTAAGGATTGATGCCTAGGCAGCCCACCTCCCATTCTAGTTGTCTCCTAGCGACAAGGCAGGTTTGATCTGCAGGCCCTGGGGGAGAAACCAAGGGGGTTGAGTTGACATGGACGCTCCCGAGGATAGATCATAATGTGGGTTTAAGTCCATGGAGACCTTGGAATGGGGCGCTTGATCCGGGGCCCTGAAAGATTCTCCTAAACAGAGGTTTTTATAGAGCTCCAAAGAGTACATTTCCTATGTGGAGACGAGATTTTTCTGATGAGTGCCTCAGTAATCCCCTTATGCTGGTATTGGAAACCAGGCCTCTGAGGAGAGATGCCTGGAAACAAAAGCAATGGATCTGATTAGGGCCTAAGTGCCTGTCCAGTTCAATCTTATTCTATGGGTATATCTGTCTCTGGGTCTGAGTGGAGGTAGTTTCCTAACTTTTGAAAGATCATCCCTGTTTGTCCTGGGCAGCCAACACTATTGGGATGGCCTCGGGGAGTTTGGAGGTTTCTCCTAATCTATAAGGTTGTGGCCAATGGAAATGGCAGAATTCCCCTGGAGAGGGAAGCCACACACCTGAGGTGTGGCTCCAGGGGCCCCAGCTTGGATGGTGTGTGGGCCAGGACTGTGGGGACAGAAGTTTGAAAACACAAACTCAGCTTATCTTTGGGGATGTATGTATGAAGGCTCGATCTACAGACCGTGAGAATTTTCCGGGCTATGAACAAAGGGCGAGTATGTGGCACTTGCTCAGGCTTTTGTCCCTGGATTTTGTGTCAACGGTGGCCGTGGAATGTCGGAGTGTCCTCAAGGGCCATGGACAATTCTTTCTCTGGTGATTTGGCCTGATCCCAAGGGGTTGGGATCATTCTGTGGATGGGAAAAGTCCTTTCTGTATTTTTTTTTTTTTACCTCAGGTGTCCCACCAAAGAGGGATTCCAGAGTAGAGCCCTGAGTCGGGTGACTAGACATCTCGAACTCTGGTTGAGATTGGGTGACTAGGGGCTTGGCAAGCCCCATATGTGGGCTGTTGTTCCAGTCACTAAGAGGCTTCACAAGAAAAATAAGGCTCACGCTGAGGGTCACAATATGTGTTTGTGCAAATTGTGGCCCTCAGGGATAGGTGGGACCTCATAGTCCATGCTGCTTTCTCCTACAATGAACGTTGGACAACATGCCAATCACAAGGTTTCTTGCCATGGTGAAGGAGAAGTCCTGATTCTTGCATCACGTTCACTCCTGAGCAGTGAGTGTAGATAAGGTCTAGGTTCTGAAGGTGAAAATTGAGGTTGGGTAGAGATGATGGCCTAAAGCCATTGTGGGTGTGATATGTACTGTGTACGGCCAGCTTTCTGGGTGTTGGACTGGAGGTCTGCCCTCAGGCTGTGTCAGACAGGGCTTTAGTGCACAGTCTAGACTGTATAATTGGGGTATGGTCGAGTGGCAGGCAGGTTGTTACTCATTTGGCGTTTCCGGTTAGCCCTATAGGGCAACATTTTTCTTCTGGAGGCCAGGCAGAGTGCTGCATTGTGTCTCCAGAATTTCCAAACTGGAGGGGTTGGCCAGGATTCTGAGGACGGAAGTCTGAGAACACAAGATAGGCTTAGGTTTCAAGGCGAGGGCCCAGCAGGCACACTCTCAAGTGCTGAATCGAGATCTCATGCTTCTGAATTCAGGGCGAGGATCAGACTTTGGGTTAGGATGGAGTTTTTGTCCATGATGGCCCATTTATGAAGGTGTGGTGCATCATGAGGAAATGGAGGTTTTCTCACAATGTTATTGTGTGATGCTTCAAACCACAAGGATTCATTCTGCGAGACAGTCAAGACAGGTTGGTTGGATTCAAGACGTCCCATAAAGAAGTTCTCCAGAGCAGGGTTCTAAGGATGGATGCCTGGGCAGCCCGCCTCCCATTCTAACTGTCTCCGAGTGACAAGGAAGGTTTGATCTGCTGGATCTGGGTGAGCAGCCGAGGGGGCTGATTTGAAATGGACTCTCCTGAGAATGGTTCATAATGTAAGTTTGTGTCCTTGGAGACCTTGGGATTGGGCCATGGTGGCAGCGCCCTGAAGGATCCTCCTAACCTGAGGTATTGACACAGCTCCAAAGAGCAAGTTTCCCATGTGGAGATGAGATCTGTTCTGATTGTTTCCTTAGGAAACCCCCATATTCTGATATTGGAAACCAGGCCTCTGAGGAGAGATACCTAGAAACCAAAGCAATGCATCAGAAGTTGGCTCAGGTTGGAGTTTCTGTCCATGATGGCCCCTTTATAAAGGGGAGCATCTCATGAGGCCATGTAGGTTTTCCCACGATAGGAGTTGTGAGATGCTCCAATCTGCAAGGATTCCTTCTGTGGGACAGTCAAGACCTGTTGGAAGGCTCCAGGACATCCCATATGGAACGGCGCCAGAGCAGGATTCCAAGGATGGATGCCTAGAGAGTCTGCTTTGCATTCCAGTTGTCTCCTAGCGACAAGGCAGGTTTGATATTCTGCCTCTGGGGGAGTAATCGACGGGGCTGAGTTGAAATGTACTCTCCTGCCGAATGGTCATAATGCGGGTATGTGTCCATGGAGACCTTGGAATAGGGCGGTTGCTCCGGCTACCTGAAGGTTTCTTCTAACTGGAGGCTTTTACAGAGCTCCAAAGGATAAGTTTCCCATGTGAAGACAAGATTTGTTCTGATTGGTATCTCTGGAATCCCCCATATGCTGGTATTGGAAAACAGGCCTCTGAGGAGAGATGCTTAGAAAAAAAAGCAATGGAACCAATTACATTCTAGGGGCCAGTCCAGTTTAATCTTCTTCTCTTGGGTTATCTGTCTACGGGTGAGTTGACGTCGTTGCTCAGCTTGTGAGAGATCGCCCCTCTTTGTCCTGGGTGGCCTACACTATTGGAATGGCCTCTGGGACTTTGGAGGTTTCTCCTTATCTGTAGGGTTGTGGCCAATGGAATGGGAAGAATTTCCTTGGAGAGGGCAGGCACAGTCCTGAGGTGTGGCTCCAGGGGCCTCAGTCTGGAGGGTGTGTGGGACAGGGATATCAGGATAGAAGTCTGAAAACACAAACTCGGCTTAGGTTTGGGGACGTAGGTATGGCAGGCCCAATCTACAGACTATGAGGAGAATTTTTTGGGCTATGACCTAAGGGTGAGTGTGAACGCTTGCTGAAGCTTATGTCTCTGGATTTTGTGTCAATAGTGGCCGTGGAATGTCGGGCTGGCCTCATGGGCCATGGACGAGTCTTTCTCTCTGGACCCCAATCACTTGGGATGGCCCAATCCCAAGTGATTGGGGTCATTCTGTGAGTGGGAGGAGTCCTTTCTGTGTTTATTTACCTCAAATGTCCCACCAAAGAGGGATTCCAGAGCAGAGCCCTGAGTAGGGGTGACTAGATGTCTCTACCTCTGGGTAAGATTGGGTGACTTGGGGCATGGCAGGCCCCATATGCGGGCTCATGGTCCAGCCACTGAGAAGCTTTACTTGAGGACAGGGCTCAAACTGAGGGTCCCAATGTGTGTTTGAGCCCACCGCAGCTCTTAAGCATAGGCAGGGCCTCAGGGACCCTACACTACCCTCAGGGGCCCTACTACTACCCCTGTAGGCCCTACAGGGGTCCTACACTGAACGTTGGACAAGATGCCAAACACACGATTCTGGCGAGAGGGAAGGAGAAGTTCTGATTTCTGCATCACGTTCACCCATGGGAAGTGAGTAGAGATAAGGTCTAGGATTCTGTAGCCTGAAAACCGATGTTGGATAGAGATGGCGACCTAAGGCCATGGTGGTTCAGATGTTCTCAGTGTACTGCAAGCTGTCTGGGTGTCGGTTGGGAATTCAGGCCTCAGGTTCTGTCAGACAGGGCATTAGTGCACAGGCTAGACTATATAATTGGTGTACAGTTGAGTGATGTGCAGGTTTATCCTCATTTGAGGTTTCTGGGTAGACCCATAGGGCAATATTTTTCTTCTAGAGGGCAGGCAGAGTGCAGCACTGTGTCATCGGAAATCCCAAAATAGAGGGCGTGTGGTCCAGGAGAGTGAGGACGGAAGTCGGAGAACACTAGCTACGCTTAGGTTTTGGGGTGAGGGCACAACAGGTACACTCTGAAGAGCTGAATCAAGATCTCGTGCATCTGAAGTCAAGGCGAAGATCAGCTGTTGGCTCAGGTTGGAGTTTCTTTCCATGATCTGCCTTCATGAAGATTGGGGGCATCATGTGACCTTGGAAGCTTTCCATGATATGAGTTGTTAGGTGGTCCATGCACAAGGACTCCTGTGGGACAGTCGAGACCTGTTGGATGGCTCAAGGATGTCCCATAAGGAACGACGCAAGAGCAGGGTTCTAAGGATGGATGCCTGAAGAGCCCAACTCGCATTTCAATTGTCTCCTAGCGACAAGACAGGTTCAATCTGCTGGCTCTGGAGTAGCAACCGAGGGGGTTTAGTTGAAATGGACTCTCCTGAGGATGGGTCATAATTTGGGATTGTGTCCATGGAGATATTCAAATGGGGCAGTGGCTCCAGTGACCTGAAGTTTTCTCCTAACTGGAGGTTATGACACAGCTCCATAGAGCAAGATTTCCATGTGGAGACGAGATTTTTTCTGATAGGTAGCTCTGGAAACTCCCTTATGCTGGTATTGGAATCCAGGCCTCTGAGGAGAGATGCCTGAAAACAAAAGCAATGGATCCAATTAGGGCCTAGGTGCCTGTCTTGTTCAATATTCTTTTCTATGGATATCTGTCTAAGGTTCTGATTGGAGGTAGTGGCTCAGCTTGTGCCAGAGGGTCCCTGTATGTCCAGGACATTCTACACTATTGGGATAGCCTCAGAGATTTTGGATGATTCTCCTAATCTGTCAGGTTGTGCCAAATGAATGAGCAGAATTCCCTTGGATAGAGCAGGCACAGTCCTGAGGTGTGGCTCCATGGGGCCCAGCCTTTAGGGTGTGTGGGTGAGGACAATGGAGACAGAAGTCTGAAAACACAAACTCGGCTTAGGTTTGGGGACATAGGTATGGCAGGCCCGATCTACAGACCTTGAGAATTTTGGGGGCTCTGAACAAAGGGCAAGTGTGTGGCGCTTTTTCAGGTTTTTGTCTCCGGATTTTGTGTCAATGGTGGCCGTGGAATGTCAGGCTGGCCTCATCGACCATGGACGAGTATTTCTCTCTGTGGATTTGGCCAAATTCCAAGTGTTTGGGGTCATTCTTTGGATGGTAGGAGTCCTTACTTTTTTTTTTCTTTATCTTGTTTTTTTTTTTTTTTTTTTTTTTTTTTTTTTTTACCTTATGTGTCCCACCAAAGAGGGATTCCAGAAAAGAGCTCTGAATAAGGTTGACTAGACTTCTCAAGCTCTGGCTAGGATTGGGGGAGTAGGGGCATGGCAAGTCCCATATGCAGGCTCTTGGTCCAGCCCCGGAGAGGCTTTACTTGAGGCCAGGGTTCATGCTTAGGGTCCTAATGTGTGTTTGTGCCCATCGCAGCCCTCAAGCATGTCTGAGGCCTCATGGGCCATGCTGGGTTCTCATATACTGAACGTTGGACAACATGCCAACCACAAGGTTTCTGGTCATGGGGAAGGTGAAGTTCTGATTTCTGCATCACGTACGTCACTTAGTTGTGAGTGGAGATAATGTCTAGGTTCTGAAGCCTGAAGACCAAGGTTGGGAAGAGATGATGACCTAAGGCCATGGCATGTTCGATGTGTTCAGTGTGAGGCCAGGTGTCTGGGTGTCGGTCACGAGGTCTGGGATCAGGCTGTGTCAGACAGGGCATTAGTGCCCAGGCTAGACTGTATAATTGGGGTACAGTCTAGAGAATTGCAGGTTGATCCTCATTTGATGTTTCTGGGTAGACCCCTAGGGCAAAGTCTCTCTTCTGGAGGGCAGGCAGAGTGCTGCATTTTGTCTCCAGAATTCCCAAAGTGGAAGGCTTGTGTGCCAGGAGTGTGAGGACGGAAGTCTGAGAACGTGAGCTGGCTTAGGTTTTGGAGCGAGGGAAAGGCAGGCACACTCTGCAGAGCTGAATTGAGATCTCATGCATCTGAAGTCAGGGCGAGGATCAGACGGGAGTTTCTGTCCATGATGTCCTCTACCTGAAGGTGGAGGCATCACGAGGCCATGGAGGTTTTCCCACGGTGCGAGTGTGTGATGCTGCAAACCACAAGGATTCCTTCTGCAGGACAGTTGAGACCTGTTGAATGGATCAAGGACACCCCATTAGGAATTTCTCCAGAGCAGAGTTCTAACAACGGATACCTGGGCAACGAACTCGCATTCCAATTGTCTCCTAGTGACAAAGCAGGTTTGATCTGCTGGCACTGGGTGAGCAACCGCCAGGTTTGAGTTGAAATGGACTCTCCTGAGGATGGGTCATAATGTGGGATTGTGTCCATTGAGACATTGGAATGGGGCGGTGGCTTCAGTGACGTGAAATTTTCTCCTAACTGGAGGTTTTGACACAGTTCCATATAGCATGATTCCCATGTGGCATGCGATTTGTTCTGATTGGTAGCTCCAGAAACCCCCATGTGCTGGTATTGGAATCCAGGCCTCTGAGGAGAGATACGTGAAAACAAAAGCAATGGATCCGTTTAGGGCCTAGGTGCCTGTCCTGTTCAATCTTCTTTTCTATGGATATCTATCTACAGGTCTGATTGGAGGTAGTGGCTCAGCTTGTGGCAGATGGTCCCTGTTTGTCCCGGACATTCTGCAATATTGGGGTGGCCTCGGGGACTTCGGATGTTTCTCCTAATCTGTCAGGTTGTGCCAAAGGAATGAGCAGAATTCCCATGGAGAGGGCAGGCACAGTCCTGAGGTGTGGCTCCATGGGGCCAAGCCTTGAGGGTGTGTGGGCCAGGACAATGGAGACAGAAGTCTGAAAACACAAACTTGGCTTAGGTTTGGGGACATAGGTATGGCAGGCCCGATCTACAGACCGTGAGAATTTTTCAGGCTTTGAACAAAGGGCGAGTGTGTGGCGCTTTTTCAGGCTTTTGTCTCCGGATTTTGTGTCAATGGTGGCCGTGGAATGTCAGGATGGCCTCATCAGCCATGGACAAGTATTTCTCTCTGTGAATTTGGCCCAATTCCAAGTGTTTGCGGTCATTCTTTGGACGGTAGGAGTCCTTTTACTATTTTTTTTTAACCTCATGTGTCCCACAATGGAGGGATTCTAGAGAAGAGATCTGAGTAGGGGTGACTAGACTTCTCAAGAACTGGTTAAGGCTTGGGGAGTAGGGGCATGGTAATCTCCATATGTGGGCTCTTGGTCCAGCCCCGGAGAGGCTTTATTGAGGCCAGGGATCATGCTTAGGATCCTAATGTGTGTTTGTGCCCATCACAGCCCTCAAGCATGTCTGAGGCCTCATGGGCCATGCTGGTTTCTCCTACATTGCACGTTGGACAACATGCCAACCACAGGGTTTCTGGTCATGGGGAAGGAGGAGTTCTGATTTCTGCATCACGTAGACGGCATGGCAGTGAGTAGAGATAAGGTCTAGATTCTGAAGCCTGAAAACAGAGGTTGGTAAGAGATGACAACCTAAGGCCATGGTGGGTCCGATGCACTTAGTGTGCGGCCAGATGTCTGTGTCCATCATGAGGTCTGGGCTCAGGCTGTGTCAGGCAGGGCATTAGTCCCCAGGCTAGACTGTATAATTGGGGTACAGTCGAGTGATGTGAAGGTTGGTCCTCATTTGGGGTTTCTGGTTGGCCCCATAGGGCAAAGATTTTCTTCTGGAGGGCAGGCAGAGTGCTGCATTCTGGCTCCAGAATTGCCAACTTCAGGGCTTGTGGGCCAGGTGTTTTTGGACAGAAGTCTGAGAACACAAGTTCAGCTTAGAATTCGCAGCGGTGACATGGCAGGCACACTCTACAGACCTGAAATGAGATCTCGTGCATCTGAAGTCAGGGCGAGGATCAGATGTTGGCTTAGGTTGGAGTTTCTGTACATGATGTCCCCTTCATGAAGGTGGGGGGGCATCAGGAAACCATGGAAGATTTCCAACTTTGTGAGTGTGTGATGCTCCAAACCACAAGGATTCCGTCAGCGGGACAGTCACGACCTTTTGGATGGATCAAGGACGTCCCATAAGAAATGCTCCAAAGCACAGTTCTAATGATGGATGCCTGGGCAGTCCAACTTGCATTCCAGTTGTGTCCTAGTGAAAAGGAGGATTTGATCTGCTGTCACTGGGGGAACAACCGAGGGGGCTGAATTGAAATGGAATCTCATGAGGATCAGTCGATGTGGATTTGTGTCCATGGATCCCTTGGAATGGGGCAGTGGCTCTGTTGCCCTGAAGAATTCTCCTAACCTGAGGTTTTGATGCAGCTCCAAAGAGCAAGTTTCCCATGTAGAGACGAGATTTGTTCTGAAACCCCCTCAACCTGGTATTGGAAACCAAGCATCTGGGGAACAATGCCTGGAATCCAAAGCAATGGATCTGATTACGGTCTAGGGGCCTGTCCTTTTCAATATTCTCCTCTGAGTGTCTCTGTCTAAGATTCAGAATGGAGGTCACTGCTCAGCTTGTGTCAGATCACCCATGTTTGTTGGGGGAGGCCAACACTATTGGACTGGTCTTGGGAATTGGAGGTTTCTCCTAATCTGTAAGGTTGTGGCAAATGAAACGGGCAGAGTTCCCTTGGAGAGCACTGGCACAGTCCTTAGGTGTGACACCACCTTTCTGGGTGTCATCCAGGAGGTCCAGGCTCAGGCTGTGTCAGACAGGGCATTAGTGCCAAGCTTAGACTGTATAATTGGAGTAAAGTTGAGTGGCATGCAGGTTGATCCTCATTTGGCGTTTCTGGGTAGCCCCAGGGGCAACGTTTTTCTTCTGGAGGGAAGAAAGAGTGCTGCATTGTGGCGACGGAATTCTCACACTTGAGGGCTTGTGGGCCAGAATTGTGAGGAAGGAAGTGTGAGAACACAAGCTAGGCTTAGGTTTTGGGTCAAGATCATGGCAGGCACACTCTGTAGAGCTAAATCTAAATCTCATGCATCTGAAGTCAGGGCGAGGATCAGACGTAGGCTCAGGTTGAAGTTTCTGTTCAGGATGGCCCCTTCATGATGGTGGGGGGCATCATGGGGCTATGGAGACTTTCCCACGATTGGCATTGTATGTTGCTCCAATCGGCAAGGATTCCTTCTACGGGACAGTCGAGACCGGTCAGATTGCTCCAGGATGTCCCATGCGGAACCACGGCAGTGCAGGGTTCTAAGGATGGATTCCTGGAGTGCCCGCCTCACATTCCTATTGTCTCCTAGTGACAAGGCAGGTTCGATCTGCTTCTTTTGGGGAGCAACCAAAGGGGATGTGTTGAAATGGACTCGCCTGCGGATGGGTCATAATGTGGGTTTGTGTCCATGGAGACCTTGGAATGGGGTGTTGGCTGCTGGGACCTGAAGGTTTCCCTTAACTGGAGGTTGTGACACAGCTCCAAAATGCATGTTTCCCATGTGGAAATGAGATTTGTTCAGACTGGTACCTCCAGAAGAACACATATGCTGGTATTGGAAACCAGGCCTCTGAGGAGAGATGCCTGGAATCAAAAGCAATGGATCTGATTAGGTCCTAGATGCCTGTCCGGTTCAATCTTCTTCTCTGGGGTTATCTGTCTATGGGTCTGAGTTGAGGTAGTTGCTCATCTTGGGACAGATCACCCTGTTTGCCCTGAGTGGCCAACACTATTGGGATGGCCTCAGGGACGTTGGAGTGTTCTCCTAATCTTTAGGGTTGTGGCCAATGGAATGGGCAGAATTTGCTTGGAGAAGGCAGGCACAGTCCTGAGGCATGGCTCCAGGGGCCCCAGCCTGGAGGGTGTGTGGGCCAGGACAGTGGGGACAGAAATCTGAAAACCCAAACTCAGCTTAGGTTTGGGGACGTAGGTATGACAGGCATGATCTATAGACCGTGAGGAGAATTTTTCAGGCTATGAACAAAGGGCAAGTGTGAGGCATATATCCAGGCTTTTGTCTCTAGATTTTGTGTCAATGGTGGCCATGGAATGACGGGATGGCCTCTTTGGCCATGGATGATTCTTTCTCTTTTAAGATTTGGTTAGATCCCAAGTTTTGGGGCTCATTCAGGGGATGGAGGAGACCCTTCGATATTTTTTTCCTCAGGGGTTCCAGAGCAGAGACCTGAATAGGGGTGACTAGACCTCTCAACCTCTCATCAATATTGGGGGACTTGGGATGGCAATGCGGGTTCTTGGTCCAGACCCTGAGAGGCTTTACTTGAGGACAGGGCTCACACTGAGGGTCCCAATGTGTTTGTGCCCATTGCGGTTCTCAAGCATGGGCAGGGACTCATGGGCTACACTGGATTCTCCTACACTGAACGTTGGAAAACATGCCAACCACAAGGTTTCTTGCCTTGAGGAAGAAGGAGTTTCATTTCTGCATCACGTTCACCCCTGGGTAGTGAGTATATATAAGGTCTAGGTTCTGAAGCCTGAAAACCAAGGTTGGGAAGAGATGATGACCTAAAGCCATGGCGGGTCTGATGTGCTCAGTGTACAGCCAGCTGTCTGGGTGTCGGTTGGGAATTCAGACCTCAGGCTGTGCAAGACAGGGCATTAACGCCCAAGCGAAACTTTATAATTGGGGTAGAGGCAAGTGGCATGCAGGTTGATCCTCATTTGGTGTTTCTGGTTAGCCCCATAGGACAACGTTTCTCTTCTGGAGGGCAGTCAGAGTGCTGCATTGTGTCTCTCCAGAATTCCCTAACTGGAGGGCTGGTGGGCTCGGAGTGTGAGGACGAAGTCTGAGAACAATAGCTAGGTTTTGCTTCGGGGCGGGGTTTCGGCAGGCACACTCTGCAGAGTTGAATCAAGATTTCGTGCATCTGAAGTCAGGGCGAGGATTAGACGTTGGCTCAGGTTGGAGTTTCTGTCCAAGATGGCTCTTTCATGAAGGGGACGGTGCACCACGAGGCCACAGAGATTTTCCCATGATGGGAGTGGTGAGGTGCTCCAAACCGCAAGGATTCCTTCTGCAGGACAGCTGTGACCTGTTGGATGGCTCCAGGACGTCCCATATGGAATTACTTCAGAGTAGTTTTCTACAGATGGATGCTTAGCCAGCCCGCCTCACATTCCAATTGTCTCCTAGTGACAAGATAGGTTCGATCTGCTGGCTCTAGGGGAGCACCCAAGGGCACTGAGTTGAAATAGACTCTCCTGCAGATGGGTCCTAATGTGGGATTGTGTCCATGGAGACCTTGGAATGAGGTGGTGGCACCGGGGCCCTGAAGGATTTTCCTAGCCGGAGGTTTTGACACAGCTTGAAAGAGCACGTTTCCCATGTGGAGAAGACATTTGTTCTGACTGATGACTCAGGAAACCCCCATATGGTGGTATTGAAAACCAGGCCTCTGAGGTTCTGACATAGCTCCACGAGCAAGTTTCCAATGTGCAGAAAAGACTTGCTCTGAAGGGGCCTCTGGAAACCCCATAGGCTGGTATTGGAAACCAGGCCTCTGAGAAGAGATGCCTGGAAACCAAAGCAATGGATCTGATTAGGGCCTAGGGGCCTGTCCAGTTCAATGTTCTTCTCTGGGGACATCTGTCTCCAAGTTGGTGTGGAGCTAGTTGCTCAGCTAGTGTCAGATAACCCCTGTTTGTTCCAAGCGGCCTACAATATTGGGATGGTCCCAGGGACATTGGAGATTTCTCCTGATTTATATGGTTGTGGCCAATGGAATATGAAGAATTCCCTTTGAGAGGGCAGGAACAATCCTGAGGTGTGGTTCCAGGGGCCCTAGCCTGGAGGGTGTGTGTTTTCAGACAACTGTCCAAACAGCCCAGGCCTACACAACCTACAGGATCAGGCCCCTGGAGCCAAACCTGAGGACTGTACTTGCCCTCTCCAAGGGAATTGTGTGTGCCCATTCCAATGGCCACAACCCTTCTAATAGGATAAACCTCCAAAGTCCCTGATCCATCTCAATAGTGGTGGCTTCCCAGGAAAAACAGGGGCAATCTGAGCCCAACTGAGCACCTACCTGCACTCAGACCCATAGACAGATGTCCCCAGAGGTAAAAAGGAAAGAACAGGCCCCTAGGCACTAATCAGATCCATTGCTTTGGTTTCCAGGCATCTCTCCTCAGAGGCCTGGATTTCAAAAGCAGCATATAGCTGTTTCTTGACTCACCCATCAGAAAACATCTCATCTACACATGGGAAACTTGCACGTTGGAGCTGTGTCAAAGCCTCTGTTTAGGAGAACCCTTTAGGGCCCCAGTGCCACCGCTTCATTCCAAGGTCTCCATAGACACAAAAGCACATTAGGACCCATCCCCAGGGGTGTCCATTTCAACACAGCGTCCTCGGTTGCTCCCCACAGATCCAGGAGATCTAACCTGTCTTGTTGCTAGGAGACAATTGGAATGCGAGGTGGGCTACCCAGCCATCCATCCTTAGAACCCTGCTCAGAATCATTGGCCTGGAGCCAAAAACAGGTCTCAATTGTCCTGCAGAAGACTCTCTGCAGTTTGGAGCTTCTCACAACTCCCATCGTGGGAAAACCCCCATGGCCTCGTGATGCCCCCGCCCATTCATGAAGGGGCCATCAGGGACAGAAACTCCAACCTGAGCGATCGTCTGATCCTCGCCCTGAATTCAGATGCACGAGATCTCAATTCAGGTCTGTAAATTGTGCGTGCCATGGCCTCACCCAGAAACCTAACCTAGCTTGTGTTCTCAGACTTTTGTCGTCAGACTACTGGCCCACAAGCCCTCCAGTTCTGCAATCCAGAACTACAATGCAGCACTCTGCCGGCCTTCCAGAAGAAAAACATTGTCCTCTGGGGCTACCCAGTAATCCCAAATGAGGATCAACCTGCACCAACTTTGGCTGTACCCCAAATACATAGGCTGACCAGGTCACTAATGCCCTTTCTGACACAGCCTGAGCCTGGACCCCCTGGCCCCTCCCAGACAGCTGGCCGCACACTGAGCACATCGAGCCGCCATGGCCTTAGGTCGTCATCTCTTCCCAACATCAGTTTTCAGGTTTCAGAACCTAGACCTTATATCCAATCACTGCCCAGGGTTGAAGGTGATGCAGAAATCAGAACTCCTTCCCCATGGCAAGAAACCTTGTGGTTGGCATGTTGTCCAACGTTCAGTGTAGTTGAAACAAGTGTGGCCCATGAGGCCCCGCCCATGCTCGCGGGCCACATTGGTCACAAACACACATTGTGACGCTCAGGCTGAGCCCAGTCCTCAAGTAAGGCCACTCAGTGGCTGGATGAAGAGATAGCATATTGGGCTTGCCATGCCACTAGGCCCCAATTTTTAACCATAGTTCGGGTTGTCCCTTCAGTCTTCCCCACGGCTTGGCTTTGGAATTCCTCTTTTGGTGGGACACCTGAGGTAACAAAACTGAAATGAGTCCTCCCATCCCACAGATTGACGAAAAGCAATTGGGAATCGGGCCAAATCCTCAGAGAGGAAGATTCGTCCATGGCCCATGAGGCCTCCCCGACATTCCACGGCCATCGCTGATACAAAATCCAGAGACAAAAGCCTGAGCAAGCGCCTCAGACTCGCACTTTCTTCATATCTGAAGAGTTCTTCTCATGGTTTGTAGATCGGGCCTGCCATACCTACGTCCCCAAACCTAAGCTGAGTTTGTGTTTTCAGACTTCTGTTCTCAAAGTCTTGGGCCACACACCCTCCAGGCTGGGACCCTGGAGCCACACATTAGGACTGTGCCTACCAATCCATGGGAATTCTGCCCATTCCATGGTCCAAAATCGTACAAATTAGGAGAAATCTCCAAATTCCCTGAGGCCATCCCAATTGTGTAGGTCGCCCGGAACAAACAAGGGCTGTCTGACACCAGCTGATAATCGACCTCCACTCATACAATAGATGGATGTCCCCAGAGAAGAAGATTGAACCAGACAGGACCCTAGGCCATAATAGGATCCATTGCTTTGGGTTACAGGCATGTGTCCTCAAAAGCCTGATTCCAATACGAGCATAGGGGTTTTCCTGAGGCACCCATCAGAACTCATCTCGTCTCCACAAGGAAACCTGTGCACGGGAGCCATGTCCAAAGCTTAGGAGAGTACTTCAGGGTCCCGGTGCCACCGCCCCATTCCAAGGCCCTCATGGACACAAAAACACATTAGGACCCATCCTCAGGAAAGTCCATTTCAACTCAGCCACCCCGGTTGCTCCCGCAGAGCCATCAGATCTAAACTGTCTTGTTGCTAGGAGACAATTGGAATGCGAGGCGGGCTTCCCAGGCATTCATCCGCGAAGGTGCTCTGGAGTCATTCCATAAGGGATGTCCTGGAGCTGTCCAACAGGTCTCAATTGTCCCGCAGAAGGAATCCATGAAGGGGGCATCCCACAACTCCCAACGTGGGAAAACCTCAATGGCCTCGAGATTCCGCTACCTTCATGAAGCGGCCGTCATGCTCAGAAACTCCAACCTGAGCCAACGTCTGATCCTCGCTCTGACTTCAGAAGCATGAGAGTTGGTTCAGATCTGCAGGGGGTACCTGTCGTGCCCTCGCCCTGAAACCCATGTCTAGCTTGTCTTCTCACACTTCCGTCCTCAAACTGCTGGCCCCGAAGTCCTAAAATTTGGCAATTCCGGACCCACAATGCAGCACTCTGCCTGCCCTCTAGAAAAAAAAAATTATTGCCTCATGAGCTGCCCAGGCACCTTAAATGAGGGTAAACCTACACAGCACTCGACTTTACCCAAATTATAAATTCTAACCTGGGCACTAATGCACTGTCGAACACAACCTGAGCCTGGACCTCCTGACCAACATCCAGATTGCTGACCAAACACTGAGCACATAAAACCCGCATTGGCCTTAGGTCATCATCTCTTCCCTACCTCAGTTTTCAGGCTTCAGAACCGAGACCTTATCTCCAATCACTTCCCAGGGGTGAGTGTGATGCAGAAATCAGAACTCCTCCTTACCCATGGCAAGAACCCTGTGGTTGGCACGTTGTCCAACGTTCAGTGTAGGAGAAACCTGCATTCACCCTGAGGCCCGCCCATTCTTGAGTGCGACGAGGGCATACACATGCATTGTGACCCTCAGCATGAGTCCTGTCCTCTAGTAAGTCCTCTCAGTGGCTCGACCATTAGATGTCATAATGTGCTTGACATGCCCCTAGGCCCCAATTTTTAACCAAATTTCTGATGGTCCAGTCGCCCCTCCCCAGGGCTCTACTCTGGAATCCCTCATTTGGTGGGACACCTGAGGATAAAAAAGAAAAAAACAAGAATAAAAAAAAAAACGGACTTCTTCCAGCCCACAGAATGACCCCAAACTCTTTGGACGGGGCCAAACCACCAGAGAGTAAGACTCGTCCATTTCCCATGAAGTCACCCAGAAATTCCCCGACCATGAGTGACACGATATCCAGAGACAAAAACTTGAGCAGGAGCCTCACACTCGCCCTTCTTTCAAATCCCGAAGTGTTCTCCTCAGGTCTGTAGATCAGTCCTGCCATACCTATGACCCGAAACATAAGCCGAGTTTGTGTTTTCAGACAACTGTCCAAACAGTTCTAGCCTACACAACCTACAGGCTCAGGCCCCTGGAGCCAAACCTGAGGACTGTACTTGCCCTCTCCAAGGGAATTGTGTGTGCCCATTCCAATGGCCACTACCCTTCTAATAGGATAAACCTCCAAAGTCCCTGATCCATCTCAATAGTGGTGGCTTCCCAGGAACAACAGGGGCAATCTGAGCCCAACTGAGCACCTACCTGCACTCAGACCCATAGACAGATGTCCCCAGAGGTAAAAAGGAAAGAACAGGCTCCTAGGCACTAATCAGATCCATTGCTTTGGTTTCCAGGCATCTCTCCTCAGAGGCCTGGATTTCAAAAGCAGCATATAGCTGTTTCTTGACTCACCCATCAGAAAACATCTCATCTACACATGGGAAACTTGCACGTTGGAGCTGTGTCAAAGCCTCTGTTTAGGAGAACCCTTTAGGGCCCCAGTGCCACCGCTTCATTCCAAGGTCACCATAGACACAAAAGCACGTTAGGACCCATCCCCAGGGGTGTCCATTTCAACTCAGCGTCCTCGGTTGCTCCCCACAGATCCAGGAGATCTAACCTGTCTTGTTGCTAGGACACAATTGGAATGCGAGGTGGGCTACCCCGCCATCCATCCTTAGAACCCTGCTCAGAATCATTGGCCTTGAGCCAAACAACAGGTCTCAATTGTCCTGCAGAAGACTCTCTGCAGTTTGGAGCTTCTCACAACTCCCATCGTGGGAAAACCCCCATGGCCTCGTGATTCCCCCGCCCATTCAAGAAGGGGCCATCAGGGACAGAAACTCCAACCTGAGCGATCGCCTGATCCTCTCCCTGACTTCAGATGCACGCGATCTCGATTCAGGTCTGTAGATTGTGCGTGCCATGGCCTCACCCAGAAACCTAACCTAGCTTGTGTTCTCAGACTTTTGTCGTCAGACTACTGGCCCACAAGCCCTCCAGTTTGGCAATCCAGAACTACAATGCAGCACTCTGCCGGCCCTCCAGAAGAAAAACATTGTCCTCTGGTGCTACCCAGTAATCCCAAATGAGGATCAACCTGCACCGACCTTGGCTGTACCCCAAATACATAGGCTGACCAGGGCACTAATGCCCTTTCTGACACAGAATGAGCCTGGACCCCCTGGCCCCTCCCAGACAGCTGGCCGGACACTGAGCACATCGAGCCGCCATGGCCTTAGGTCGTCATTTCTTCCCAACATCAGTTTTCAGGTTTCAGAACCTAGACCTTATCTCCAATCACTGCCCAGGGTTGAAGGTGATGCAGAAATCAGAACTCCTTCCCCATGGCAAGAAACCTTGTGGTTGGCATGTTGTCCAACGTTCAGTGTAGTTGAAACCAGTGTGGCCCATGAGCCCCCCCCCATGCTCGCGGGCCACATTGGTCACAAACACACATTGTGACGCTCAGGCTGAGCCCAGTCCTCAAGTAAGGCCACTCAGTGGCTGGATGAAGAGATATCATATTGGGCTTGCCATTCCCCTAGGCCCCAATTTTTAACCATAGTTCGGGTTGTCCCTTCAGTCTTCCCCACGGCTTGGCTTTGGAATTCCTCTTTTGGTGGGACACCTGACGTAACAAAACTGAAATGAGTCCTCCCATCCCACAGATTGACGAAAAGCAATTGGGAATCGGGCCAAATCCTCAGAGAGGAAGATTCGTCCATGGCCCATGAGGCGTCCCCGACATTCCACGGCCATCGCAAATACAAAATCCAGAGACAAAAGTCTGAGCAAGTGCCTCAGACTCACACTTTCTTCATATCCTGAAGTGTTCTTCTCATGGTTTGTAGATCGGGCCTGCCATACCTACGTTCACAAACCTAAGCAGAGTTTGTGTCTTCAGACTTCTGTCCTCAAATTCTTGGGCCACACAACCTCCAGGCTGGGCCCCTGGAGCCACACATTAGGACTGTGCCTAACAATCCATGGGAATTCTGCCCATTCCATGGTCCAAAATCGTACAAATTAGGAGAAACCTCCAAAGTCCCTGAGGCCATCCCAATAGTGTAGGTCGCCCGGAACAAAAAAGGGCTGTCTGACACCAGCTGATAATCGACCTCCACTCATACCATAGATGGATGTCCCCAGAGAAGAAGATTGAACCAGACAGGACCCTAGGCCATAATAGGATCCATTGCTTTGGGTCACAGGCATGTGTCCTCAAAATTCTGATTCCAATACGAGCTTAGGGGTTTTCCTGAGGCACCCATCAGAACTCATCTCGTCTCCACAAGGAAACCTGTGCATGGGAGCCATATCCAAAGCTTAGGAGAGTACTTCAGGGTCCCGGTGCACCCGCCCCATTCCAAGGCCCTCATGGACACAAAAACACATTAGGACCCATCCTCAGGAAAGTCCATTTCAACTCAGCCACCCCGGTTGCTCCCGCAGAGCCATGAGATCTAAACTGTCTTGTTGCTAGCAGACAATTGGAATGGAGGCGGGCTTCCCAGACATCCATCCGCGAACGGTGCTCTGGAGTCATTCCATATGGGATGTCCTGGAGCTGTCCAACAGGTCTCAATTGTCCCGCAGAAGGAATCCTTGAAGGGGCATCCCACAACTCCCAACGTGGGAAAACCTCAATGGCCTCGAGATTCCGCTCCCTTCATGAAGCGGCCGTCATGCTCAGAAACTCCAACCTGAGCCAACGTCTGATCCTCGCCCTGACTTCAGATGCATGAGATATTGGTTCAGATCTGCAGGGGGTACCTGCCGTGCCCTCGCCTGAAACCCAAGTCTAGCTTGTCTTCTCAGATCTGTCCTCACACTCCTGGCCCCGAAGCCCTCAAGTTTGGCAATTCCGGACCCACAGTGCAGCACTCTGCCTGCACTCTAGAAAAAGAATGATTGCCTCATGAGCTGCCCAGGCACCTTAAATGAGGGTAAACCTACACAGCACTCGACTTTACCCAAATTATATAGTCTAACCTGGGCACTAATGCACTGTCGAACACAACCTAGCCCGGAACTCCTGACCAACACCCAGAAAGCTGACCGCACACTGAGCACATAAAACCCGCCATGGCCTTAGGTCATCATCTCTTCCCTACCTCAATTTCAGGCTTCAGAACCGAGACCTTATCTCCAATCACTGCCCAGGGGTGAGTGTGATGAAGAAATCAGAACTACTCCTTACCCATGGCAAGAACCCTGTGGTTAGCACGTTGTTCAACGTTCAGTGTAGGAGAAACCAGCATTCACCCTGAGGCCCCGCCCATTCTTGAGTGCTACGTGGGCATACACACGCATTGTGACCCTCAGCATGAGTCCTGTCCTCTAGTAAGTCCTCTCAGTTGCTGGACCATTAGATGTCATAATGGGCTTGACATGTCCCTAGGCCCCAATTTTTAACCAAATTTCTGATGGTCCAGTCGCCCCTCCCCAGGGCTCTACTCTGGAATCCCTCATTTGGTGGGACACCTGAGGATAAAAAAGAAAAAAACAAGAATAAAAAAAAAAAAAAAACGGACTTCTTCCAGCCCACAGAATGACCCCAAACTCTTTGGACGGGCCCAAACCACCAGAGAGTAAGACTCGTCCATTTCCCATGAAGACACCCAGAAATTCCACGACCATGAGTGACACGATATCCAGAGACAAAAACTTGAACAGGAGCGTCACACTCGCCCTTCTTTCAAATCCCGAAGAGTTCTCCTCATGGTCTGTGATCAGTCCTGCCATACCTATGACCCGAGTTTGTGTTTTCAGACAACTGTCCAAACAGCCCTGGCCTACACAACCTACAGGCTCAGGCCCCTGGAGCCAAATCTGAGGACTGTACTAGCCCTCTCCAAGGGAATTGTGTGTGCCCATTCCAATGGCCACAACCCTTCTAATAGGATAAACCTCCAAAGTCCCTGATCCATCTCAATAGTGGTGGCTTCCCAGGAAAAACAGGGGCAATCTGAGCCCAACTGAGCACCTACCTGCACTCAGACCCATAGACAGATGTCCCCAGAGGTATGAAGGAATGAAGAGGCCCCTAGGCACTAATCAGATCCATTGCTTTAGTTTCCAGGCATCTCTCCTCAGAAGCCTGGATTTCAATAGCAGCATATAGCTGTTTCTTGACTCACCCATCAGAAAACATCTCATCTACACATGGGAAACTTGCACGTTGGAGCTGTGTCAAAGCCTCTGTTTAGGAGAACCCTTTAGGGCCCCAATGCCACCGCTTCATTCCAGGTCTCCATAGACGCAAAAGCACGTTAGGACCCATCCCCAGGGGTGTCCATTTCAACTCAGCGTCCTCGGTTGCTCCCCACTAATCCAGGATATCTAACCTGTCTTGTTGCTAGGAGACAATTGGAATGCGAGGTGGGCTACCCAGCCATCCATCCTTAGAACCCTGCTCAGAATCATTGGCCTGGAGCCAAACAACAGGTCTCAAATGTCCTGCAGAAAACTCTCTGCAGTTTGGAGCTTCTCACAACTCCCATCGTGGGAAAACCCCCATGGCCTCGTGATGCCCCCGCCCATTCATGAAGGGGCCATCAGGGACAGAAACTCCAACCTGAGCGATCGTCTGATCCTCGCCCTGACTTCAGATGCACGAGATCTCGATTCAGGTCTGTAGATTGTGCTTGCCATGGCCTCACCCAGAAACCTAAGCCTAGCTTGTGTTCTCAGACTTTTGTCGTCAGACTACTGGCCCACAAGCCCTCCAGTTTGGCAATCCAGAACTACAATGCAGCACACTGCCGGCCCTCCAGAAGAAAAACATTGTCCTCTGGTGCTACCCAGTAATCCCAAATGAGGATCAACCTGCACCGACCTTGGCTGTACCCCAAATACATAGGCTGACCAGGGCACTAATGCCCTTTCTGACACAGCCTGAGCCTGGACCCCCTGGCCCCTCCCAGACAGCTGGCCGCACACTGAGCACATCGAGCCGCCATGGCCTTAGGTCGTCATCTCTTCCCAACATCAGTTTTCAGGTTTCAGATCCTAGACCTTATCTCCAATCACTGCCCAGGGTTGAAGGTGATGCAGAAATCAGAACTCCTTCCCCATGGCAAGAAACCTTGTGGTTGGCATGTTGTCCAACGTTCAGTGTAGTTGAAACCAGTGTGGCCCATGAGGCTCCGCCCATGCTCGCGGGCCACATTGTTCACAAACACACATTGTGACGCTCAGGCTGAGCCCAGTCCTCAAGTAAGGCCACTCAGTGGCTGGATGAAGAGATATCATATTGGGCTTGCCATGCCCCTAGGCCCCAATTTTTAACCATAATTCGGGATGTCCCTTCAGTCTTCCCCACGGCTTGGCTTTGGTATTCCTCTTTTGGTGGGACACCTGAGGTAACAAAACTGAAATGAGTCCTCCCATCCCACAGATTGACGAAAAGCAATTGGGAATCGGGCCAAATCCTCAGAGAGGAAGATTCGTCTATGGCCCATGAGGCGTCCCCGACATTCCACGGCCATCGCTGATACAAAATCCAGAGACAAAAGCCTGAGCAAGAGCCTCAGACTCGCACTTTATTCATATCCTGAAGAGTTCTTCTCATGGTTTGTAGATCGGGCCTGCCATACCTACGTCCCCAAACCTAAGCTGAGTTTGTGTTTTCAGACTTCTGTCCTCAAAGTCTTGGGCCACACACCCTCCAGGCTGGGCCCCTGGAGCCACACATTAGGACTGTGCCTACCAATCCATGGGAATTCTGCCCATTCCATGGTCCAAAATCGTACAAATTAGGAGAAACCTCCAAAGTCCCTGAGGCCATCCCAATAGTGTAGGTCGCCCGGAACAAAAAAGGGCTGTCTGACACCAGCTGATAATCGACCTCCACTCATACCATAGATGGATGTCCCCAGAGAAGAAGATTGAACCAGACAGGACCCTAGGCCATAATAGGATCCATTGCTTTGGGTTACAGGCATGTGTCCTCAAAAGCCTGATTCCTATACGAGCATCGGGGTTTTCCTGAGGCACCCATCAGAACTCATCTCGTCTCCACAAGGAAACCTGTGCATGGGAGCCATGTCCAAAGCTTAGGAGAGTACTTCAGGGTCCCGGTGCCACCGCCCCATTCCAAGGCCCTCATGGACACAAAAACACATTAGGACCCATCCTCAGGAAAGTCCATTTCAACTCAGCCACCCCGGTTGCTCCCGCAGAGCCATCAGATCTAAACTGTCTTGTTGCTAGGAGACAATTGGAATGCGAGGCGGGCTTCCCAGGCATCCATCCGCGAACGGTGCTCTGGAGTCATTCCATATGGGATGTCCTGGAGCTGTCCAACAGGTCTCAATTGTCCCACAGAAGGAATCCATGAAGGGGGCATCCCACAACTCCCAACGTGGGAAAACCTCAATGGCCTCGAGATTCCGCTCCCTTCATGAAGCGGCCGTCATGCTCAGAAACTCCAACCTGAGCCAACGTCTGATCCTCGCCCTGACTTCAGATGCATGAGATATTGGTTCAGATCTGCAGGGGGTACTTGCCGTGCCCTCGCCCTGAAACCCAAGTCTAGCTTGTCTTCTCAGACTTCCGTCCTCACACTCCTGGCCCCGAAGCCCTCAAGTTTGGCAATTCCGGACCCACAATGCAGCACTCTGCCTGCCCTCTAGAAAAAAAATTATTGCCTCATGAGCTGCCCAGGCACCTTAAATGAGGGTAAACCTACACAGCACTCGACTTTACCCAAATTATATAGTCTAACCTGGGCACTAATGCACTGTAGAACACAACCTGAGCCCGGACCTCCTGACCAACACCCAGAAAGCTGACAGCACTCTGAGCACATAAAACCCGCCATGGCCTTAGGTCATCATGTATTCCCTACCTCAGTTTTCAGGCTTCAGACCGAGACCTTATCTCCAATCACTGCCCAGGGGTGAGTGTGATGCAGAAATCAGAACTCCTCCTTTCCCATGGCAAGAACCCTGTGGTTGGCACGTTGTCCAACGTTCAGTGTAGGAGAAATCAGCATTCACCCAGAGGCCCCGCCCATTCTTGAGTGCGACGAGGGCATACACATGCACTGTGACCCTAATCATGAGTCCTGTCCTATAGTAAGTCCTCTCAGTGGCTGGACCATTAGATGTCATAATGGGCTTGACATGTCCCTAGGCCCCAATTTTTAACCAGATTTCTGATGGTCCAGTCGCCCCTCCCCAGGGCTCTACTCTGGAATCCCTCATTTGGTGGGACACCTGAGGTTAAAAAAGAAAAAATCAACAATAAAAAAAAAAACGGACTTCTTCCAGCCCACAGAATGACCCCAAACTCTTTGGACGGGGCCAAACCACCAGAGAGTAAGACTCGTCCATTTCCTATGAAGTCACCCAGAAATTCTACGACCATGAGTGACACGATATCCAGAGACAAAAACTTGAGCAGGAGCCTCACACTTGCCCTTCTTTCAAATCCCGAAGAGTTATCCTCATGGTCTGTAGATCAGTCCTGCCATACCCATGACCCGAAACATAAGCCGAGTTTGGGTTTTAAGACAACTGTCCAAACAGCCCTGGCCTACACAACCTACAGGCTCAGGCCCCTGGAGCCAAACCTGAGGACTGTACTAGCCCTCTCCAAGGGAATTGTGTGTGCCCATTCCAATGGCCACAACCCTTCTAATAGGATAAACCTCCAAAGTCCCTGATCCATCTCAATGGTGGTGGCTTCCCAGGAAAAACAGGGGCAATCTGAGCCCAACTGAGCACCTACCTGCACTCACACCCATAGACAGATGTCCCCAGAAGTAAAAAGGAAAGAACAGGCCCCTAGGCACTAATCAGATCCATTGCTTTGGTTTCCAGGCATCTCTCCTCAGAGGCCTGGATTTCAAAAGCAGCATATAGCTGTTTCTTGACTCACCCATCAGAAAATATCTCATCTACACATGGGAAACTTGCACGTTGGAGCTGTGTCAAAGCCTCTGTTTAGGAGAACCCTTTAGGGCCCCAGTGCCACCGCTTCATTCCAAGGTCTCCATAGACACAAAAGCACGTTAGGACCCATCCCCAGGGATGTCCATTTCAACTCAGCATCATCGGTTGCTCGCCACAGATCCAGGAGATCTAACCTGTCTTGTTGCTAGGAGACAATTGGAATGCGAGGTGGGCTACCCCGCCATCCATCCTTAGAACCCTGCTCAGAATCATTGGCCTGGAGCCAAACAACTGGTCTCAATTGTCCTGCAGAAGACTCTCTGCAGTTTGGAGCTTCTCACAACTCTCATCGTGGGAAAACACCCATGGCCTCGTGATGCCCGCCCCATTCATGAAGGGGCCATCAGGGTCAGAAACTCCAACCTGAGCGATCGTCTGATCCTCGCCCTGACTTCAGATGCACGAGATCTCGATTCAGGTCTGTAGATTGTGCGTGCCATGGCCTCACCCAGAAACCTAAGCCTAGCTTGTGTTCTCAGACTTTTGTCGTCAAACTACTGGCCCACAAACCCTCCAGTTTGGCAATCCAGAACTACAACACAGCACTCTGCCGGCCCTCCAGAAGAAAAACATTGTCCTCTGGTGCTACCCAGTAACCCCAAATGAGGATCAACCTGCACCAACCTTGGCTGTACCCCAAATACACAGGCTGACCAGGGCTCTAATGCCCTTTCTGGTACAGCCTGAGCCTGGACCCCCTGGCCCCTCCCAGACAGCTGGCCGCAAACTGAGCACATTGAGCCGCCATGGCCTTAGGTCGTCATCTCTTCCCAACATCAATTTTCAGGTTTCAGAACCTAGAACTTATATCCAATCACTGCCCAGGGTTGAAGGTGATGCAGAAATCAGAACTACTTTCCCATGGCAAGAAACCTTGTGGTTGGCATGTTGTCCAAAGTTCATTGTAGTTGAAACCAGTGTGGCCCATGAGGCCCCGCCCATGCTCCTGGGCCACATTGGTCACAAACACACATTGTTACGCTCAGGCTGAGCCCAGTCCTCAAGTAAGGCCACTAAGTGGCTGGATGAAGAGATAGCATATTGGGCTTGCCATGCCCCTAGGCCCCAATTTTTAACCATAGTTCGGGTTGTCACTTCAGTCTTCCCCACAGCTTGGCTTTGGAATTCCTCTTTTGGTGGGACACCTGAGGTAACAAAACTGAAATGAGTCCTCCCATCCCACAGATTGACGAAAAGCAATTGGGAATCGGGCCAAATCCTCAGAGAGGAAGATTCGTCCATGGCCCATGAGGCCTCCCCGACATTCCACGGCCATCGCTGATACAAAATCCAGAGACAAAAGCCTGAGCAAGCGCCTCAGACTCGCACTTTCTTCATATCCTGAAGAGTTCTTCTCATGGTTTGTCGATCGGGCCTGACATACCTACGTCCTCAAACCTAAGCTGAGTTTGTGTTTTCAGACTTCTGTCCTCAAAGTCTTGGGCCACCCACCCTCCAGGCTGGGCCCCTGGAGCCACACATTCGGACTGTGCCTACCAATCCATGGGAATTCTGCCCATTCCATGGTCCAAAATCGTACAAATTAGGAGAAACCTCCAAAGTCCCTGAGGCCATCCCAATAGTGTAGGTCGCCTGAAACAAACAAGGGCTGTCTGACACCAGCTGATAATCGACCTCCACTCATACCATAGATGGATGTCCCCAGAGAAGAAGATTGAACCAGACAGGACCCTAGGCCATAATAGGATTCATTGCTTTGGGTTACAGGCATGTGTCCTCAAAAGCCTGATTCCAATACGAGCATATGTGTTTTCCTGAGGCACCCATCAGAACTCATCTCATCTCCACAAGGAAATCTGTGCATGGGAGCCATGTCCAAAGCTTAGGAGAGTACTTCAGGATCCCGGTGCCACCGCCCCATTCCAAGGCCCAAATGGACACAAAAACACATTAGGACCCATCCTCACGAAAGTCCATTTCAACTCAGCCACCCTGGTTGCTCCCGCAGAGCCATCAGATCTAAACTGTCTTGTTGCTAGGAGACAATTGGAATGAGAGGCGGGCTTCCCAGGCATCCATCCGCGAACGGTGCTCTGGAGTCATTCTATATGGGATGTCCTGGAGCTGTCCAATAGGTCTCAATTGTCCCGCAGAAGGAATCCTTGAAGGGGGCATCCCACAACTCCCAACGGGGGAAAACCTCAATGGCCTCGAGATTCCGCTCCCTTCATGAAGCGGCCGTCATGCTCAGAAACTCCAACCTGAGCCAACGTCTGATCCTCGCCCTGACTTCAGATGCATGAGATATTGGTTCAGATCTGCAGGGGGTACCTGCCGTGCCCTCGCCCTGAAACCCAAGTCTAGCTTGTCTTCTCAGACTTCCGTCCTCACACTCCTGGCCCCGAAGCCCTCAAGTTTGGCAATTCCGGACCCACAATGCAGCACTCTGCCTGCCCTCTAGAAAAAAAATTATTGCCTCATGAGCTGCCCAGGCACCTTAAATGAGGGTAAACCTACACAGCACTCGACTTTACCCAAATTATAAAGTCTAACCTGGGCACTAATGCGCTGTCGAACACAACCTGAGCCCGGACCTCCTGACCAACACCCAGAAAGCTGACAGCACACTGAGCACATAAAACCCGCCATGGCCTTAGGTCATCATGTCTTCCCTACCTCAATTTTCAGGCTTCAGACTGAGACCTTATCTCCAATCACTGCCCAGGGGTGAGTGTGATGCAGAAATCAGAACTCCTCCTTACCCATGGCAAGAACCCTGTGGTTGGCACGTTGTCCAACGTTCAGTGTAGGAGAAACCAGCATTCACCCTGAGGCCCCGCCCATTCTTGAGTGCGACGAGGGCACACACACGCACTGTGACCCTAATCATGAGTCCTGTCCTATAGTAAGTCCTCTCAGTGGCTGGACCATTAGATGTCATAATGGGCTTGACATGTCCCTAGGCCCCAATTTTTAACCAGATTTCTGATGGTCCAGTCGCCCCTCCCCAGGGCTCTACTCTGGAATCCCTCATTTGGTGGGACACCAGAGGTTAAAAAAGAAAAACAACAACAACAACAACAACAAAAAAACAGACTTCTTCCAGCCCACAGAATGACCCCGAACTCTTTGGACGGGGCCAAACCACCAGAGAGTAAGACTCGTCCATTTCCTATGAAGTCACCCAGAAATTCTACGACCATGAGTGACACGATATCCAGAGACAAAAACTTGAGCAGGAGCCTCACACTCGCCCTTCTTTCAAATCCCGAAGAGTTATCCTCATGGTCTGTAGATCAGTCCTGCCATACCCATGACCCGAAACATAAGGCGAGTTTGGGTTTTAAGACAACTGTCCAAACAGCCCTGGCCTACACAACCTACAGGCTCAGGCCCCTGGAGCCAAACCTGAGGACTGTACTTGCCCTCTCCAAGGGAATTGTGTGTGCCCATTCCAATGGCCACAACCCTTCTAATAGGATAAACCTCCAAAGTCCCTGATCCATCTCAATAGTGGTGGCTTCCCAGGAAAAACAGGGGCAATCTGAGCCCAACTGAGCACCTACCTGCACTCACACCCATAGACAAATGTCCCCAGAGGTAAAAAGGAAAGAACAGGCCCCTAGGCACTAATCAGATCCATTGTTTTTGTTTCCAGGCATCTCTCCTCAGAGGCCTGGATTTCAAAAGCAGCATATAGCTGTTTCTTGACTCACCCATCAGAAAACATCTCATCTACACATGGGAAACTTGCACGTTGGAGCTGTGTCAAAGCCTCTGTTTAGGAGAACCCTTTAGGGCCCTAGTGCCACCGCTTCATTCCAAGGTCTCCATAGACACAAAAGCACGTTAGGACCCATCCCCAGGGGTGTCCATTTCACTCAGCATCCTCGGTTGCTCGCCACAGATCCAGGAGATCTAACCTGTCTTGTTGCTAGGAGACAATTGGAATGCGAGGTGGGCTACCCAGCCATCCATCCTTAGAACCCTGCTCAGAATCATTGGCCTGGAGCCAAACAACTGGTCTCAATTGTCCTGCAGAAGACTCTCTGCAGTTTGGAGCTTCTCACAACTCTCATCGTGGGAAAACACCCATGGACTCGTGATGCCCGCCCCATTCATGAAGGGGCCATCATGGTCAGAAACTCCAACCTGAGCGATCGTCTGATCCTCGCCCTGACTTCAGATGCACGAGATCTCGATTCAGGTCTGTAGATTGTGTGTGCCATGGCCTCACCCAGAAACCTAAGCCTAGCTTGTGTTCTCAGACTTTTGTCGTCAGACTACTGGCCCACAAGCCCTCCAGTTTGGCAATCCAGAACTACAACACAGCACTCTGCCGGCCCTCCAGAAGAAAAACATTGTCCTCTGGGGCTACCCAGTAACCCTGAATGAGGATAAACCTGCACCGAACTTGGCTGTACCCAAAATACACAGCCAGACCAGGGCTCTAATGCCCTTTCTGGTACAGCCTGAGCGTGGACCCCCTGGCCCCTTTGAGACAGCTGGCCGCAAACTGAGCACATCGAGCCGCCATGGCCTTAGGTCGTCATCTCTTCCCAACATCAATTTTCAGGTTTCAGAACCTAGACCTTATATCCAATCACTGCCCAGGGTTGAAGGTGATGCAGAAATCAGAACTCCTTCCCCATGGCAAGAAACCTTGTGGTTGGCATGTTGTCCAACGTTCATTGTAGTTTAAACCAGTGTGGCCCATGAGGCCCCGCCCATGCTCGTGGGCCACATTGGTCACAAACACACATTGTGACGCTCAGGCTGAGCCCAGTCCTCAAGTAAGGCCACTAAGTGGCTGGATGAAGAGATAGCATATTGGGCTTGCCATGCCCCTAGGCCCCAATTTTTAATCATAGTTCGGGTTGTCCCTTCAGTCTTCCACACGGCTTGGCTTTGGAATTCCTCTTTTGGTGGGACACCTGAGGTAACAAAACTGAAATGAGTCCTCCCATCCCACAGATTGACGAAAAGCAATTGGGAATCGGGCCAAATCCTCAGAGAGGAAGATTCGTCCGTGGCCCATGAGGCCTCCCCGACAATCCACGGCCATCGCTGATACAAAATCCAGAGACAAAAGCCTGAGCAAGCGCCTCAGACTCGCACTTTCTTCATATCCTGAAGAGTTCTTCTCATGGTTTGTAGATCGGGCCTGCCATACCTACGTCCCCAAACCTAAGCTGAGTTTGTGTTTTCAGACTTCTGTCCTTAAAGTCTTGGGCCACCCACCCTCCAGGCTGGGCCCCTGGAGCCACACATTCGGACTGTGCCGACCAATCCATGGGAATTCTGCCCATTCCATGGTCCAAAATCGTACAAATTAGGAGAATCCTCCAAAGTCCCTGAGGCCATCGCAATAGTGTAGGTCGCCCAGAACAAACAAGGGCTGTCTGACACCAGCTGATAATCGACCTATACTCATAACAGAGATGGTTGTCCCCAGAGAAGAAGATTGAACCAGACAGGACCCTAGGCCATAATAGGATCCATTGCTTTGGGATACAGGCATGTGTCCTCAAAAGCCTGATTCCAATACGAGCATATGTGTTTTCCTGAGGCACCCATCAGAACTCATCTCTTCTCCACAAGGAAACCTGTGCATGGGAGCCATGTTCAAAGCTTAGGAGAGTACTTCAGGGTCCCGGTGCCACCGCCCCATTCCAAGGCCCTCATGGACACAAAAGCACATTAGGACCCATCCTCAGGAAAGTCCATTTCAACTCAGCCACCCCGGTTGCTCCCGCAGAGCCATCAGATCTAAACTGTCTTGTTGCTAGGAGACAATTGGAATGCGAGGCGGGCTTCCCAGGCATCCATCCGCGAACGGTGCTCTGGAGTCATTCCATATGGGATGTCCTGGAGCTGTCCAACAAGTCTTAATTGTCCCGCAGAAGGAATCCTTGAAGGGGGCATCCCACAACTCCCAACGTGGGAAAACCTCAATGACCTCGAGATTCCGCTGCCTTCAAGAAGCGGCCGTCATGCTCAGATTCTCCAACCTGAGCCATAGTCTGATACTTGCCCTGACTTCAGATGCATGAGATATTTTTTCAGATCTGCATGGTGTACATGCCGTGCCCTCGCCCTGAAACCCAAGTCTAGCTTGTCTTCTCAGACTTCCGTCCTCATACTCCTGGTTCCGAAGCCCTCAAGTTTGGCAATTTCGAACCCACAATGAGGCACTCTGCCTGCCCTCTAGAAAAAAAAATTATTGCCTCATGAGCTGCCCAGGCACCTTAAATGAGGGTAAACCTACACAGCACTCAACTTTACCCAAATTATATAGTCTAACCTGGGCACTAATGCACTGTCGAACACAACCTGAGCCCGGACCTCCTGACCAACACCCAGAAAGCTGACCGCACACTGAGCACAAAAAACCCGCCATGGCCTTAGGTCATCATCTCTTCCTTACCTCACTTTTCAGGCTTCAGAACCGAGACCTTATCTCCAATCACTGCCCAGGGGTGAGTGTGATGTAGAAATCAGAACTCCTCTTTACCCATGGCAAGAACCCTTGTGGTTGGCACGTTGTCCAACGTTCAGAGTAGAAGAAACCAGCATTCACCCTGAGGCCCTGCCCATTCTTGAGTGCGACGAGGGCATACACAAACATTGTGACCCTCAGCTTGAGTTCTGTAGTCTAGTAAGTCCTCTCAGTGGCTGGAACATTAGATGTCATAATGCGCTTGACATGTCCCTAGGCCCAAATTTTTAACCAGATTTCTGATTGTCCAGTCGCCCCTCCCCAGGGCTCTACTCTGGAATCCCTCATTTGGTGGGACACCGGAGGTTAAAAAAGAAAAACAACAATAACAACTACAAAAAAAAAAACAGACTTCTTCCAGCCCAAAGAATGACCCCAAACTCTTTGGACGGGGCCAAACCACCAGAGAGTAAGACTCGTCCATTTCCCATGAAGTCACCCAGAAATTCCACGACCATGAGTGACATGATATCCAGAGACAAAAACTTGAGCAGGAGCCTCACACTAGCCCTTCTTTCAAATCCCGAAGAGTTCTCCTCATGGTCTGTAGATCAGTCCTGCCATACCTATGACCCGAAACATAAGCCGAGTTTGTGTTTTCAGACAACTGTCCAAATAGCCCTGGCCAACACAACCTACAGGCTCAGGCCCCTGGACACAAAACTGAGGACTGTACTTGCCCTCTCCAAGGGAATTGTGTGTGCCCATTCCAATGGCCACAACCCTTCTAATAGGATAAACCTCCAAAGTCCCTGATCCATCTCAATAGTGGTGGCTTCCCAGGAAAAACAGGGGCAATCTGAGCCCAACTGAGCACCTACCTGCACTCAGACCCATAGCAGATATCCCCAGAGGTAAAAAGAAAAGAACAGGCCCCTAGGCACTAATCGGATCCATTGCTTTGGTGTCCAGGCATCTCTCCTCAGAGGCCTGGATTTCAAAAGCAGCATATAGCTGTTTCGTGACTCACCCATCAGAAAACATCTCATATACACATGGGAAACTTGCACGTTGGAGCTGTGTCAAAGCCTTTGTTTAGGAGAACCCTTTAGGGCCCCAGTGCCACCGCTTCATTCCAAGGTCTCCATAGACACAAAAGCACGTTAGGACCCATCCCCAGGGGT